>NC_024795.2:26712280-26837827 GCF_000309985.2 Brassica rapa | reverse complement strand
TGGTAAATGAGCATCTTTCAATAGTTTTTATCAAATAATTTAATAAAACTTCATAATACTCCCTAAATCGATGGAATAACCACTATAAAGTTATTATTTTCTTGATAAACGGAGACGACAAAGGCTCCAAAACTCTTTGAACATTATCATATGTTAGTGCAGGATGCAACTAGATATTAAAACAATCTTGTCATATTTTTTGAAATTTTCTCAAAATCTATGGGCTAACCCCTACAAAAATATTGAGTTTTTGGTAAATACTTTATATACTGAAGCCTATAATCTTCGGTGTTGTTTTAAAATTGCCACAATATTCTAAATTTGTATTAATGTATGCTAAACTCATTTCATGGTAAATGAGCATCGTTCAATGGTTTTTATCAATTAATTTAGTAAAACTTCATAATACCCCCTAAATCGATGGAATAACAAATATAAAATTATTATTTTCTTGATAAACGGAGAGCATAAAGGTTCTAAACCTCTTTGAACATCATCATATGTTAGTGCAGGATGCAACTAGGCATTAAAACAATATTGTCATACTTTTTGAAATTTTCTCAAAATCTATGGGCTAATAACCCCTACAAAAATATTGAGTTTTTGGTAAATATTTTATATACTGAAGCCTATAATCTTTAGTGTTGTTTTAAAATTTCTACCATATTCTACATTTGTATTAATGTATGCTAAACTCTTTTTCAAGGTAAATGAGCATCGTTCAATTGTTTTTATCAATTAATTTAGTAAAACTTCATAATACTCCCTAAATCGATGGAATAACCACTATAAAGTTATTATTTTCTTTGATAAACGGAGACGACAAAGGCTCCAAACCTCTTTGAACATCATCATATTTTATGCAGGATGCAACTAGGCATAAAACATATTGTCATATTTTTTGAAATTTTCTCAAAATCGATGGGCTAACCCCTACAAAAATATTGAGTTTTTGTAAATACTTTATATACTGAAGCCTATAATCTTTAGTGTTGTTTTAAAATTTCTACCATATTCTACATTTGTATTAATGTTTGCTAAAATCTTTTTCACGGTAAATGAGCATCGTTCAATTGTTTTCATCAATTAATATAATAAAACTTCATAATACCTCCTAAATCGATGGAATAACCACTACAAAATTATTATTTTCTTGATAAACGGAGAGCATAAAGGCTCCAAACCTCTTTGAACATCATCATATGTTAGTGCAGGATGTAACTAGACATTAAAACAATATTTTCATATTTTTTGAAATTTTCTCAAAATCTAACCCCTACAAAAATATTGAGTTTTTGGTAAATACTTTATATACTGAAGACTATAATCTTTAGTGTTGTTTTAAAATTTATACCATATTCTACATTTTTATTTATGTATGCTAAACTATTTTTCATGGTAAATGAGCATCGTTCAATTGTTTTTATCAAATAATTTAATAAAACTTCATAATACTCCCTAAATCGATGGAATAACCACTATAAAGTTATTATTTTCTTGATATACGGAGACGACAAAGGCTCCAAACCTCTTTGAACATCATCATATGTTAGTGCAGGATGAAACTAGGCATTAAAACAATATTGTCATATTTTTTGAAATTTTCTCAAAATCTATAGGCTAACCCCTACAAAAATATTAAGTTTTTGGTAAATACTTTATATACTGAACCCTATAATCTTTAATGTTGTTTTTAAATTTCGATCATATTCTATATTTATATTAATGTATGCTAAACTCTTTTTCATGGTAAATGAGCATCGTTCAATGGTTTTTTTCAATTAATTTAGTAAAACTTCATAATACCTCCTAAATCAATGGAATAACCACTATAACATTATTATTTTCTTGATAAACGGAGAGCACAAAGGCTCCAAACCTCTTTGAACATCATCATATGTTAGTGCAGGATTCAACTAGGCAATAAAACAATATTGTCATATTTTTTGAAATTTCCTCAAAGTCTATGGGCTAACCCCCTACAAAAAAATTGAGTTTTTGGTAAATACTTTATATACTGAAGCCTATAATCTTTAGTAATGTTTAAAAATTTATACCATATTCTACATTTGTATTAATGTATGCTAAACTATTTTTCATGGTAAATGAGCATCTTTCAATTGTTTTTATCAAATAATTTAATAAAACTTCATAATACTCCCTAAATCGATGGAATAACCCCTATAATGTTATTATTTTCTTGATAAACGGAGAGCACAAAGGCTCCAAACCTCTTTGAACATCATCATATGTTAGTGCAGGATGCAACTAGGCATTACAACAATATTTTCATATGTTTTGAAATTTTCTCAAAATCTATGGGCTAACCCCTACAAAAATATTGAGTTTTTGGTAAATACTTTATATACTGAAGCCTATAATCTTTAGTGTTGTTTTAAAATTTCTACCATATTCTACATTTGTATTAATGTATGCTTAACTCATTTTCATGGTAAATGAGCATCTTTCAATTGTTTTTATCAAATAATTTCATAAAACTTCATAATACTCCCTAAATCGATGGAATAACCACTATAAAATTATTATTTTCTTGATAAACAGAGATGAAAAAGGCTCCAAACCTCTTTGACCATCATCATATGTTAGTGCAGGATGCAACTAGGCATTAAAACAATATTGTCATATTTTTTGAAATTTTCTCAAAATCTATGGGCTAACCCCTACACAAATAATGAGTTTTTGGTAAATACTTTATAAACTGAAGCCTATAATCTTTAGTGTTGTTTTAAAATTTATACCATATTCTACATTTGTATTAATGTATGCTAAACTCTTTTTCATGGTAAATGAGCATCTTTCAATTGTTTTATCAAATAATTTAATAAAACTTCATAATACTCCCTAAATCGATGGAATAACCACTAAAAAAAGTTATTATTTTCTTGATAAACTGAGACGACAAAGGCTCCAAACCTCTTTGAACATCATCATATGTTAGTGCAGGATGCAACTAGGCATTAAAAAAAATTGTCATATTTTTGAAATTTTCTCAAAATCTATTCTATAACTAACCCCCTACAAAAATATTGAGTTTTTGTAAATACTTTATATACTATCTATATTTTAGTGTTGTTTTAAAATTTCTATCTTATTCTACATTTGTATTAATGTATGCTAAACTTTTTTTTCATGGTAAATGAGCATCTTTCAATAGTTTTTATCAAATAATTTAATAAAACTTCATAATACTCCCTAAATCGATGGAATAACCACTAAAAAGTTATTATTTTCTTGATAAACGGAGACGAAAAAGGCTCCAAACCTCTTTGAACATCATCATATGTTAGTGCAGGATGCAACTAGGCATTAAAACAATATTGTCATATTTTTTGAAATTTCTCAAAATCTATGGGCTAACCCTTACACAAATAATGAGTTATTGGTAAATACTTTATAAACTGAAGCCTATAATCTTTAGTGTTGTTTTAAAATTTATACCATATTCTATATTTGTATTAATGTATGCTAAATTCTTTTTCATGGTAAATGAGAATCTTTCAATTGTTTTTATCAAATAATTTAATAAAACTTCATAATACTCCCTAAATCGATGGAATAACCACTATAAAGTTATTATTTTCTTGATAAACTGAGACGACAAAGGCTCCAAACCTCTTTGAACATCATCATATCTTAGTGAAGGATGCAACTAGGTATTAAAACAATATTGTCATATTTTTTGAAATTTTCTCAAAATCTATGGGCTAACCCCTACAAAAATATTGAGTTTTTGGTAAATACTTTATATACTGAAGCCTAAAATCTTTAGTGTTGTTTTAAAATTTCTATCATATTCTACATTTGTATTAATGTATGCTAAACTATTTTTCATGGTAAATGAGCATCTTTCAATAGTTTTTATCAAATAATTTAATAAAACTTCATAATACTCCCTAAATCGATGGAATAACCACTATAAAGTTATTATTTTCTTGATAAACGGAGACGACAAAGGCTCCAAAACTCTTTGAACATCATCATATGTTAGTGCAGGATGCAACTAGGCATTAAAACAATCTTGTCATATTTTTTGAAATTTTCTCAAAATCTATGGGCTAACCCCTACAAAAATATTGAGTTTTTGGTAAATACTTTATATACTGAAGCTTATAATCTTCAGTGTTGTTTTAAAATTGCCACCATATTCTACATTTATATTAATGTATGCTAAACTCTTTTTCATGGTAAATGAGCATCGTTCAATGGTTTTTCTCAATTAATTTAGTAAAACTTCATAATACCCCCTAAATCGATGGAGTGACCAATATAAAATTATTATTTTCTTGATAAACGGAGAGCATAAAGGTTCCAAACCTCTTTGAACATCATCATATGTTAGTGCAGGATGCAACTAGGCATTAAAACAATATTGTCATATTTTTTGAAATTTTCTCAAAATCTATGGGCTAATAACCCCTACAAAAATACTGAGTTTTTGGTAAATACTTTATATACTGAAGCCTATAATCTTTAGTGTTGTTTTAAAATTTCTACCATATTCTACATTTTTATTAATGTATGCTAAACTCTTTTTCACGGTAAATGAGCATCGTTCAATTGTTTTTATCAATTAATTTAGTGAAACTTCATAATATTCCCTAAATCGATGGAATAACCACTATAAAGTTATTATTTTCTTGATAAACGGAGACGACAAAGGCTCCAAACCTCTTTGAACATCATCATATGTTAGTGCAGGATGCAACTAGGCATTAAAACAATATTGTCATATTTTTTGAAATTTTCTCAAAATCTATGGGCTTACTAACCCCTACAAAAATATTAAGTTTTTGGTAAATACTTTATATACTGAAGCCTATAATCTTTAGTGTTGTTTTAAAATTTATATCATATTCTACATTTGTATTAATGTATGCTAAACTATTTTTCATGGTAAATGAGCATCTTTCAATTGTTTTTAACAAATAATTTAATAAAACTTCATAATACTCCCTAAATCGATGGAATAACCACTATAAAATTATTATTTTCTTGATAAACGGAGACGACAAAGGCTCCAAACCTCTTTGAATATCATCATATATTAGTGCAGGATGAAACTAGGCATTAAAACAATATTGTCATATTTTTTGAAATTTTCTCAAAATCTATGGGTCCCCTACACAAATAATGAGTTTTTGGTAAATACTTTATAAACTGAAGTCTATAATCTTTAGTGTTGTTTTAAAATTTATATCATATTCTACATTTGTATTCATGTATTTTAAACTCTTTTTCATGGTAAATGAGCATCTTTCAATTGTTTTTATCAAATAATTTACTAAAACTTCATAATACTCCCTAAATCGATGGAATAACCACTATAAAGTTATTATTTTTTTGATAAACTGAAACGACAAAGGCTCCAAACCTCTTTGAACATCATCATATGTTAGTGAAGGATGCAACTAGGTATTAAAACAATATTGTCATATTTTTAGAAATTTTCTCAAAATCGATGGGCTAACCCCTACAAAAATATTGAGTTTTTGGTAAATACTTTATATACTGAAGCCTATAATCTTTAGTGTTGTTTTAAAATTTCTACCATATTCTACATTTGTATTAATGTATGCTAAAATCTTTTTCACGGTAAATGAGCATCGTTCAATTGTTTTCATCAATTAATTTAGTAAAACTTCATAATACCTCCTAAATCGATTAAATAACCATTATAAAATTATTATTTTCTTGATAAACGGAGAGCACAAAGGCTCCAAACCTCTTTGAACATCATCATATGTTAGTGAAGGATGCAACTAGGCATTAAAACAATATTGTCATATTTTTTAAAATTTTCTCAAAATATATGGACTAACATAACAAGCTTTCTATAAAGAAGCTAACAAAGCTCTTACCAGTTACCACATCAACTTAGAGAGGACCATCCTGACTAAAAGTCTCAAAACCCTTCTTCATACTCAGCTCCAAACACCTAAAAGATCAACAAAATCACCAATAAATTCATCAAATTTCATAAAAGCTCCGAGCTTTCTGATGGAAAGTTTACCCCATTAACGTCCGTTTTGACCAGAACCAGAAGCAGAGCTCCTCGCTATGCACCAATTTACAAATATTCAAATAGGAATGATAATGGGCCGATCAACCTATACTAATATAGAAAAGTTACTGGGCCAATAAACTATTTAATTTTGTTTTATTGTGGTTTGCAATATATACACAGTGCATATTTGACGATGTTCTTAATTTTCCTCCTAAGACAGCAATTAAAGTTAGCAAAGTAAAAACGGATATTATTTAAATGGTTTTCTGGAATGGCTCGGGTTTATTCGTAAATTCGGTGGATTTCATAATGTATTTCACATCCCTATCGCCTACAAATTACTTTAAGACTGACAATGATATCATGCATCTGCTTTATAAGAGATTTCGTATCCTTTTTAACAAATGCTAAAACTATATATCTAGTTTAAACAAAATTTACTATCATTATGCAATATAAAGTAGGTGTCGCTTTCATAAGTGTTGTTTTCGTGGAGAACCGCTTCAGAAATCCACTAACGTATTAGTTTAATTGTTTGTGTAATCAACTTATTATCTAATTCAAAAATTATTATTTTAGACGTTTTATTTTCTTTACAAACCTCTAATAGTCTAGCTTATAAGAGAAAATGTGTATCACTATTTACGTAATTATATTTTGATGGTGATATCTAAACAACTGTACTGCTTAGCTAAAGACTATTTATTACCGGAAATTGATGTGTTTTATATTAGTAATAATTTTTTCTTTATAGAAATGTTATTTAAAACATTATATTGAAAATAAGGCGATGAATGGTTGAATAATAAGCAATTTATTACCCCTTTTAATATATCAAATGCATATTACTGTATTAGAATAAGGAATCGGACGTGTCACGGTGTCATGACTAGACGGACATAGGTGGCCACTCTACACGGCATGTGTCATGGTGATTGTGCACTATACTGCTTTGGAAACTTATGCTATTGGCTATTGGTTGGCGGGGCCAACACACTCATTGAAACCATTTCTTTGTATATTACAGTACTTAATTATTTAAACCAATCGTTTACTAAATTATACAATTTTAAACCAACAATTTACTATAATATTAAATACTTTTGTTAATATTAGAATATAAGCCGGTTATGTATGGTTAATACCGGTTAGGAAAATAGAAGAGTCTTATATACACTGAACCAATGTAACAGAATACACAGTTTGAGAATTGAATAACAAATTTCATCTTCTTCTTTTTTTCTCTGAGTTTGAGCTCGATCTCATCTCGTTCTCTCGATCTAATAAGATATCAAAGCCAGGTTTCAATAATTGTATGTGAAAACTCCACCAAAACAATGCGCTGATTTTTATTTTGTTATTTAAGAACATCAGAGTTGGTTAGAAAATCTATACTGTTCAAAAACATTGGTTAGGAAATATAGTGTACTCAATTCAATTTTTAACATTTAAATAATAATTATTGAAAATTTGACACAATAAAAGAAATCATAAGAAAAAATAGTTTTCAGTTATATGTTTTTAACAGTTTTTCTTTTCATTTCCTCGTTTTTTAGTTTTAATTATTTAAAATTTTATCAATAATGATGCTCTACGTCTTAGGGTTTAGGTTGAGTAGATTTCAAATAGGACAAAGAAAAAGAAAAGGAAAATCAATTACTTCTCAAAGCAATTAAAGTCAAGATATTTACCACCGGCAAAATTGAATTAACCTATTAATTATTCACCTAATTATGCGTGGGGTCAACGAAAGCTAGCTATCACCGGGCCCCATATACCAGACTAACTAATCATAAGGCGTCACGTGTCAGCGCATTCTAAATCCAGAGAACGTTAAAGTAGGATGTGATGCAGAGAATCATATCCCTCCCAGCCTGCGCCTCCTATATAAGCCTTCATCAAATCTATTTTTGAAAAACCTGATAAATCGTTCATCTTCTTCTTCTTCATCATCATCTCCTAATCCAAATCCCTAATTCTCGCGTTAGATTTCGATTCAAGAAACTCGCCAAGAACTGGATACTCTGGCGGATTCAGATACCAAGAACCGAGACGTGGTTCTGAAACTGTATGACGCCCTGAGATCTCGCGACGTCGAATCAGTTCACCGGATCCTAACCCCGGATCTCGACTACTGGTTCCACGGCCCTCCGCCGCACCAGTTTTTGATGCGCACGCTCACCGGCGTCTCTCCGCCCTTCGAATTCGTGCCTCTCTCCGTCGTCTCCTTCGGATCCACCGTCATCGCCGAGGGCTGCGACGCCGCTAGCTCCGTCTCCTGGATCCACGCGTGGACCGTGTCGCATGGGATAATCACTCAGGTGAGGGAGTACTCGAACACTTCTCTCACCGTCACGAGGATCGGTGGCGTCGTCGCCGGAAGGTCTGCTGAGATCGCGCGATCGCATTGCCCCTCCGTGTGGGAAAGCAAATTCTCGGGTCGGGCTGGAAAATCCGTACCGGGTCTGGTTCTTGCGATTTGAGGAGTAAAAGCCACGTGGATTAATAACTAAATAAAGGCTGCTTACGTGTCGGTGTGTGGTTGGTTTGTCGTATATGTGAGGATTTTGTGCGGTTCAAGACGCGGTGTGGGCTGCGTTTTGGCTGTCGCTAGTTCTTCATTTGTTTTTTTCTTTTTAATTTGCTTTATAATCGTGCTTTTGTGTTTTAGTGGGTACAGCAAGCATGGGGAATTTGGGGATACCCAAATTGGCTTGTGCCGTTATGTCTGATGTAACGTTTGGTTATGTTATAATTGGAATAAAAATGTGCGTTTGGGATCTTATTATTCGTTTAACATTTATAATACGAGAAGTTCTGCACTTGTCGATGAAAATAATATAAAAAGCTGCCCATTTGGCTCATATGACCTCTGAGTGGATTAGCATGCTTTTTATGTGTATATATAGCTTTACTTTTGTTTAGCTTGGATACAGATTGAGTTTATAAAAGTATCTAAGCTTTACTTTTTTAGTTTGGATACAGATTTGAGTTTATAAAGATACACAATCTGTTGTTCAAAAAAAAAAATACACAATCTAAAAACAAAACTTCCTGAACATATTGAAGTTAGCGTTCCTTAATTGTCTACTTAGGTTGAGTTTATGTACCTTATTCTACATGAAATCATTGCACAAACTGATAAACATTAGTATGAGGATTAGATGGACTATAGAGTTCAGTCTATTTGGAGAGTTTGATGTGTTGAGATAAGTATGAACCAAGTAGTTTTATGATTTGGGTTTTGGATATTGTTGATGTTTAACGACGTTTACTTTTTAATGAAGTAATTAATAGTTATTAAATGTAATCGTGGACGCAACGTAACATCAAAAAAGTTTAATTGTGAAAGAGAAAGTTTCAGAGGAAGCAACGAGGAAGGTCACTCCTGCGTCTTTTTTTTCTGTGTTGGACGTGGACACGCATTATCTCTCTCTTTTGGCGTCGTCTGGTCAAAATGGTATGCAATAAAACGATATTAACAGAAAAAAAAACACTAAACAATCGGAAGATAAAACAAAGAAAAAGTAAACATTGGCGTATTTCATATTATTTAATTAATTTAAGCATGATGCAGTGACGCACATTCATCGAACTTAGATGTGTTTTCGGTCATGTCCCATGCCCAAAATATCCATTATATATATAATTGCTTATCTACTATATTTACAAGTGATTTCATCAATTTGTTGTAAAAGTCTAAAGATTATATACAAGTGATCAAGTGCTTTAAGAGTAGACAAACCTCAAGTACAAAAGATGAAGAGTCAACAATATACAATCTGATACTGATGTATAAAACACTAATCTACAGCTCATTTTCTGATCTTATTTTGAATAAAATGCATATATGAAACCAGCTAAGAGATGTAGAAATCTTATCTAACGTAGATTGGACGTATGCGAAATCGACATATAAGTCATCCCCATGAGAAATCATGAACAACCTGTGGCATACAAGCTCTCTCATTAATAAAAATTAAACATGCCATACATAGCGTAGTTCCTTCGACCGCAAAGAAACTTATAATCGGATGGACGTTTGATCTAACGGTTAGTCTTTCAGCAAGAAGTTAAGTGATTAGTGACGTATTGGCGGAGCCAGTGTGCTATGAGGGGTGTCAATTGACCCATGTCAATTTTTGCAAAAACAAAAATTTACTTGTATTTTCAAAGAAAAATCTGGTGAATTTAGCCTATTGACCCTTGCAAAATACATTTGTTATCATATTGACCCCTCTAAAATAAAATTTTGCCTCCGCCACACGTACCTCAGCAAGAAGAGTATTATAAATTGGTTCAAAGAGTTTGAAAGAATAACCAATGTAACGGCTGTATTTTCGAAAATATAGCTCGATATTTTTTTTTTAAAGTCTAGCTCGATATTACTGATGTCAATCAAAGGTTGTTGTGGCGGTAACGAAACATCAAGTGATCTTTTGAAGGAAAATAAACTTGGCTGCATTACTGAGAAGAGAAGATCATCAGATTATGTGCTTTCTCCTTTGTACACAGTAGACTTCCCATTTGCATCTCATTGTTACAATTCCCTGAGGCCATTACAAATTTCTTTTACTAGGAAAACTCAATTCTTATAGCTCGTTGTATTTTATAATATATGAACTCAATTAGACACTCTTAATCAAACATATCTATTAGATGAGAGTTTAGTTACTGTTTCTATGGTGTCAGATCAAGTTTCGTTTACTTTTACGTTCAGAGATTGAAAACTGATACAGTTAACCTGTTCTTCAATTAATCGGATGTGTTTGGCCTTAATAGTAATTAGGTGCATGGTTAGTTGTGATTGTATACGTTACGGAATTATATAATCAGAAACAAAACACTATACATTACGATTTTTAAACTAAAAAAACTATAAATTTGATTAGAAAGAGAAAAGTTGGCAATAAATTTTGGTTTTATTAGGCCATTTAACCCTTCAGCCGATCTAATGAGATCTACCGATTTTCTAAAAGCTGAGTGTTAGATGAACAAAATTGTGTTTAAATAAACAAATTTATCTTATGCAGCCAACTTTCACTATGAAAATTCAAAAGATGTTGTCTAAGCAGATTACAGATTACATGTACATGGCATGTGATGATTTCGACGTTATGGTTTAATGTCGTATAGAAATACATATATATATAGGTTAAATAAGAGGTGTGTGTGTGAGTTTGTGACCATTGTCTGCATGGATGGAAGAGGAATTCGGTGGTGTCACAGAGGACACGTTTACGACGGATGTTCCTTATGCCACCATCGATGGCGAAGATAGGATTGTCGGAGAGATCAAAAGCGTCGTAACGATCCAAGCTCTCACTAACTCTGTCATGTACTGTAACATCTATCCCACAAACACACCATTGTTTTCTCAAACAATATTCTTGTGAGCAAGTTTAAAACAAGAACTTATTAAAAAAGAGTAAAAAATATGGTTTTGTAGATCAAAGGATCAGCGTTCTCATTTTTATTCCTTCTTAATGGTTGTTAGATTACTTGGGGAAGGAAGACATGGTTATTCATTTACTCTTGTTAAAGTAATATCATGGTGTTTATGAATGTGACACGAAGATTATTATGGTGTTCGAATTAGTATTTTAATATGCTTTCTCACGCCGAGACCCAACTGTCCTAACTCCTAAGTCAATACATTGTTGCATACATTGATGATGAACGTGTTTGATTATTCTATTCTTTCCTCCCATCTCCTCTTCTAGTACTCTCTTTATGATTGAAAAAGAAGACACGTAACAAAATGTTCTTGCAATTTGAAATCAGTTTGCATATAAGCAACGTTCAAAGTTTATGGAATCATTACATCGAAACTTAAAACATACAGGTATATAAGAAACCATACAAGCAAATTTTAGTTTTAAACAAAGTTTAAGAATAATGCAGATATATTCTTAAATGCAGGAAAATATTATACATATATAACTATAGCTAAATCGTCAAAAACACCCAAAAAAAATCTAAAATTATTACATTCTCATGGCATCTCCATCCCCACTCCATAATTTACTCCAAATATGGAGTGAAAAATAGAGTATGAACAAACAATAAAAAATCACTCTATTTATAGAGTAATCACTTTTTTATTTCTTCATTACTCTATTTTCCACTCCATTTTGCAGTAAATTATAGAGTGGGGATGGATATGGTCTCATACGCCAAAATGGATGAGTTGGAGTTTAACAAATGCAGGATATAAATGAAAATGGAAGCGAGTTTAGAAAACTAATTCAATGCAGGATATAAATGAAGTCCAAAAAACCTCGAAAGTAATCATTACAAACATTTTAATTTATTTAAAATTAGTGGTCTTCCGGCGCTACGCGCCGGATTCATATATTTTATTTTGTAATAAATTGAAAATTTATTTTATGGTTTTAGTAATGAAAAGGTGAAAATATGTTGAAAGATAATGATACTCTTCGATTCATTTGATACTGATTAGCTACTGTAGTGATACTGTGTTTTGAAGTTGCTTAGGTCAAATAGGAATAGCGTAAGTGGTTGTGACTGACTGATTCCGTTAAAATTGAATAAATAGTTAATAGTCGTGACAAAATAAATTTAGTTGAAACTTAAACTTAATGCGAAGTTGACGTTTGAAAAGAAATAATATAAATACATGTGTTTATTTTGTGATTATCTTGTTTGAGGAAGATAATAAATTATTTCATCTTCTTAAAATAGTAACAATTCTTGCATATTTTGTCCATTTCAAAGATGTGGCAATTTGTTAGGAAATTCATTGTGCCGTACTCGTTAAATATATACTTTGTGGATCCCAAATCAAGCAAGTGAATTCTTAATCCATTGTGGCGGGGTGTGTGTTAATTGTGTAGCCAAATGTTTGATATATGTTGATACTGCTGATATTTGTTGACATCAAATTAGACGTACCTATGGGGTTAAAATGGTGGTTAGTTTTGATGTTTACTTTAGAAGTATTTATTTAACATTTACCACAAAAAAGTATTTATTGGTTAGTTTTTTACTTACATAAGTTGATTTGGCGTAAATTATAATTATTTGAACTCCTATTTGTTTTTTTTTTTGAAACTTTTCTAACTCCTATTTGTTTGTAAGACAATTGTACTTGTTGTGATTTTTGCGTGGTCTGATTCTTTTTTATTTTCTTAAAAAAGAAGAATAGTAAATAGAAAGTGTTTATTTAGGGCCGGAATTGCATTTATTTGGTATTTTGAAATATAAAATAAAAAAACTTTACAAATAATCGAAATAATATATATAATAATATATATTCAATTTATTTTTTTCATTAAAAATATTTTATTTTCACTGATGATTTTCATTTTATTATTTCTTTAATTGTTTTTTGAAATCGTATACTTGTTTAACCACTAAAATGTGTGAAAATATAAGTATTTCATCTTATTGTTAGTATTTGTTCTGTTTTAATTTTTATAATAAGTAGAACACATTTTAATATTTCTTTGGACTTTGACAATGTCAAATAAAATTGATTGATACTCACAAAACCATAGTTTAAAGACCAAGTACTTACGACGACTTTGTTGTAATATTTTTCTCTTTAAATGTCGGCCAGGTAATCTTGCTGATTTTCTATATGGTTTTAATAACGTAAATTGATGGCGTTTAGGTAAAGCTGTAAAAAGTACTCATGCAAGTTAACGTGAATAAATGTAAGATTCATATATCTTATTGAACAGACTAATCCTTGAGAAGCTTAGAGTCTCAATCTACAAAGGTCTGCAGTTTATAGCAACACTCGCTGATACGTAAAGTGCAGGCTGTCTACAAATACATACTGTATGTAATAAAAGTCACAACCATGAGTGTTTTTAAGAAGTGTGAGTAATTAGAGTCATAAGTCCGTAATTGTTCTTGCAAGTGCACACTTTTATGTTGTCAAACTACAGAGAAGGAAAACTAACAGGAAATTATTTATATGAGTCTAAGTGAAACAAAATTGTTGTTATAATAGAGTTGTACTAAAATCTAGAATTGTAAAGAAAGCAAACAAAGAAAAAAAAAAAAGAGAAAGCAAACAATGCGAACATCAAGCTTTCAAAGGATTTCCCAAAAAGAGAAAGTCACATGAGAGAATTGTCTGTCTCATGAGACAAAGTGGAAGCAAAACTCATGAAAAATTCCAACTTAGTACCTGGTTCAACATGAGCGGTCAAATAATCAATTCCATTAGGTACATTAAGGTCGTCAAACACAAACAGAAAACCGAAGTGATAAGTCAAGTTCTATCTCAGAGGAATAAGGCAGTTTGTGCCATTGTTAGTAATTGAAACAACAACAACAACATTAATTTTTGAAACAAAAAGAAAATAGATTTAAACGAAAATGGAAAAGATAATAAAGCAATAGCAAGTTGTTCTTTGGTGTTTGGTCGTTGCAGAACGTCCGGCACTGGAAGCATTAGACCATCTTTGTCATCTCTTCCTGGTACCACAACTTCAGGCAGCGCTACTTCAGGGACATTTGTACCTTCCTATTAATAAGGTAACGGACACACAGATTATATATTGTAAGTAGCAGAAAATTCAGCAAATTCACATTAAGAAAAAGGACCAACAGTTTCAACAAAGGATAGTTTGTTCATCTACTGCCGAGGTCATGTGATTCAAGATGAAAAGAATCACCTCAGCGAGCCTGGAAGGATTTGTGTCCGTCCCATCAAGAAATGCTTGTGGTATTGCAGAAGTGCAAACCTCTAAGACCCTTGGGAGATTGCTTGAAAGCTCTAATATCACGCAACATTTCCTTTGCTGAAACTCCATTACCTGCATAAAGACAAAGGCAAAACAAAAAACCGGTCAAAGATAAGCGTGTAGAGGAATACATGTACTTGCACGAGCATTGCAGATCACGCAACAATCATTCAGAGAGAACTAATCAAAAGGATCCAAGCTTAAACTCTAACCTGATACTTTTCTTGCATATCTCGCACACCGAGAAGGAAAACTCAGTGATGGTCCAGCTCACGTGTTGAATAGCATGTTAAGAAAATGATCCAGGATTAAACTCTATAAATGTTGCATATCTCCCAACACGTCAGCAAACGAACCTCTTCATTGTTGGAGCAGCGCCCAACTTTCTGATCGGCAAGGAAGGTGAAAGAATGCGCCATTGTCGTAATCGATAACCTGAACAAACTTTCTTTCTCGATGTCAATGAAAAGTTGTGCTGTTCATCGCAGAGTGAATAAGATATTTATACTTGTTGCTTAACTGTTACTTTAGAATGCAAAGAGTTGGACTGAAAGCTTCAGAGTGGAAAGACTGGGTTAATCACGTTAAAGATCAGAGTAAAGTACATATTAATGGAAGATAGAGACGTTACAGTGAGCTGAAATTACGGCTGCTAAACTAAGAAGGCAGAAGACGAGAAGATGAGGAAACCTAATTTGTATGGGCTTAAGATTTATGCATAAAGCCCAAACGAAATTAACATGCAACAAAATTAAAAAACAATGGAAAAGCCCGACACGTAAATAACAGCGCAAACCGGAGTATCTGATTTAGATGCCACGTGGCGTCAGAAGCCCCTATCTTCCTGCTGATGTGGAGGGCTAAGGTGAGAGAAAACTCCCCTTTATTATTATAGATAGATAGATAGATAGATTGATTGTCATTTACACGTATTAATTTTTTCTTGGAGAAAGAGCATCTAACAAAAACCCTCTTAACTTTATCAACCATTCAACCCTGACCATTGACGTGATGGCCGTGCAACTGCAACGTCTCCCTGCATTATCCCCCTGATATTACCAAACAACCCTTCTCCACTTTCCATTTTAGTATCAGAACACAAAACCCCAAAAGGGTATAATCGTCACACGCAAAAACTCTTTTCGCGCTTCGTCTTATCATTTTTTTTTGTCTAGGAGGAAAAATTGCAGCTTTCCTTCCTACGGTTACAGAGGCTAGTACCTTCCTCTTCCTCTTCCCCTTCCTCTTTAACTCTCTCCCTTAGAACCCTAACAAACCTTACATCCATTTTCACTGTAGATCTTCCTTCATCCCATGCATTTCGACTGAAATTCGCAGGAACTTTTACGTCTCTGAAGATCCTAATCGCTCTTCTCTTCTCTAATCTCGTTTCAGATCGTTTAGGTAACAGTTTCTTAGCGTAACCTTCTCTGTTTGCGCGAGAAATCGCTCTGTTTCCGAGATTTTAGTGTAGAAAACCTCCGATTTGGTTTGTTACTGAACTTGTGTGTTATGAGCTGAGATCGACGTTTAGTGGTTCGAGATCCTCTAGGTTTTAGTGTTTGTTAGCCTTCTCTCGAATCGCAAATCGCTCCTGGTTAGGGTTTCTAGAAGCGGTTTAGCCGGTTTAGTGAATCGATTCTTTTTTTTGTTTCAGGTGAAAGGCAATGGGTGCAGGGAGGAAGACGGAGACGTATACGCTGGCTCCAGATAGCCTTAACTCATATGTGAATTGGTGCGTGAGGAATCTTGAGAAGAAAGATCTCTGTGGAGTTATATTTGGATGCAAGTTCAGCACTATCAAAGAGTGTTACGCTAAGAAGTTGTTTGGTTAGTTAAGCTATGCAAATCTTATAATCTTTCTTTAAAAATCGAAGCTTTTTTTGTGTTGAGATTGATGTTTGTTTGTTTGTGACCAGGTTTGCCAGCTCCTCACATGGCGTATATCAAGAACATTGATCCTGGTTTGACGCTGTTTCTGTTTAACTACAGTGATAGAACACTTCATGGTATCTTTGAAGCTGCTAGTGAAGGACAGTTGAACATTGATCCCAAAGCTTGGTCTCCTAATGGGACTGATCCAAGTCCTTACCCTGCTCAGGTTTGTACTGTTTAGTACTTAAGACTTTGTTTTGTTGATTCACTGAAATGTAACTCGTTTTTGTAAATGTTTTTTACACAGGTAAAGATAAGAGTCAGAGTGAAGTGTGAGCCTTTGGCTGAAGAAAAGTTTAGTCCAGTGATTGCTGGCAATTACCAGGATGAGAAGATGTTTTGGTTTGAGCTTGACCGAGATCAGACAAACAAGCTGCTCCGTATGTTTTCACCGTCGCCGTATGTAAGGGCACCGTTAACATCCAAATATGCTGTTGCATCACTATCCAGGAAGGCTATTCCGGCGTCTTCTCTTGTGGAGATAGGCGAGGTAGGAGCAACACGGGTTGATAAGTGGAGCAGTCTTTTCAAGTCTTCAGACGATTCAGGTGAGAACAAAGGAGAAGACTCAAGTGGAGCACGCGGGGCAGGGTCAAGAGCAGTAGTCAACCTTGGAAAAGCTGAGAAAGCAGTGGTGCAATCTGGTGTTTCTTACTCATCAGTTCTGAGAAACGTGACCGAGTCTTCGACTTCAACAAATGAAGTTCCATCACAAGCAAGTAAAGGATGGTCATCTTCTTCTCGACCTTTCTCCTCACGCCAAGACAGTACCAAGGGAACTATTAACATGATAGGACATAGCAAGGACGTTTCTGCTGAGGACACACATTCGGAGATCGATTGGGATGCTGCATCGAATTTCCAAGCACATCTTGAAGGACTGGAGAGGATTTTAGAAGAACCTACAGGATTTGCATCGTCGTCTTCTATGGTGCCCAATCATTGGGAAGATGGGATACCGCTCTCGGACTATGAGGAAGGGAACATAGATAAATCTCCTTGTGGGTCCTCTTATGTTTCCGCCATGACAGGAGACGCTGTTGATGACAACGGATATGACAAAGAGAAGCTTCGTATGGATCTTTCCAAGATGGAATTGGGATCCCCACCCACTTACGTGGATATCTTGAGTGAGGTAACTTGATGGTCTTACTTTGATCTCTGAATTACTCTCACAGTCTCACTAATGAAAATCGTTCCTCTGTGCTAGATATGGGCGGAAGTAAAGGAGTTAAAGCAAACTCAGATGAAGCAAGCTGAGTATATGATTACTTTGCAGATGGAGCTGGTAAAGATAAACTTGTGATTTGTTTGTTACTAACCTTTTCTCATGAGCTTCAAATACCAATTCGCTTTTGTATTGTTGTAGCTTGAATCAAGAAAAGAGATACTTCAACTGAAAAGGACATAGGGAAGTTCCTAAGCATATGGTAACACGACGAGACTCAGGGGTCAGGGAGTTTGCAGTTCCCTCTGCATACTTTGCCTTTTGTTCTGACAAAACTGAAGAAACAAAAAGTTAGAATCTTTTGGGTACAAAATAATGTTTTAGCTTGTTGAGAAAAAAACTTGTAGGTGACTTATCTGTGGTTGTGAATTGGGTATGCTTTCAGTTTGAACTGTTAACTTTCAAGTAAGTATTTGCTATCAGGGAGCAGAATATTTAGGGGGTCAGATCAGAGCTTCTTAAATGGTCGTTGTAATGGTGGCTTAACTTAAGCCGGATTAACAACTAGGCCGGTTACAGATTAACTAGGTCAATATGGATAGGTCCTTAATATTCTTTTCAATGGGCCGTTAATAGCTGAAGGCCTGAAGCCCAGCTAGTATGCCAATTGCTTAGCTGTATCGGGAGCGTGTTTTTTTTGTGGTGAGTATTAAGACACGTGTCAACCATGTAGAACATCTACGGTTCGGTATTCGAATTAGACAGTGACACGTCACCACTCTCTCATGAAATATCAGAATTATCTAGAGAAACCTCTATAAATACTCCTCGACCCCTTGGACTCCAGAGCTATTTTACTTTGTGGAAAAGTTTTAGAAAAAAGAAGAGACGCCAGAGAAAACGCGACACTCCGAACAAGAAGAAGATATAAAAACACGATCGCTACACGCGAGAACACAGCAGCCAGACGAGAAATCTAGTGTTGACCATTGGAGTAGAGATTCGACTCGAGTTTTGACGTTATCAATTCCATTAGGTATGTCGATTTTCGATTTTTCCTTTTTTTTTTTAATGAGCTTTTGCTAATTCGTTAATCTCACGCTCAGTGTCTCTTTTCTAGATTTTACAGCTAAAGATGGCAATTTATGAACAAACCGGAATCAATACATCATCAAAGAAGAGAAAATCAAGAGCTCGAGCAGACGGTACAACGGTGGCTGATAGGCTAAAGAAGTGGAAAGAGTACAACGTGATCGCTGATGCATCCTCTACTAAAAAACGGAAAGTTCCTGCGAAAGGATCGAAGAAAGGGTGTATGAAAGGCAAAGGAGGACCTGAGAACACTCACTGTAGTTTCAGAGGAGTTAGACAAAGAGTTTGGGGTAAATGGGTTGCAGAGATCCGTGAACCTAACAGAGTGAGTAGGCTTTGGCTTGGTACTTTCCCTACAGCTGAAGAAGCTGCTTCTGCTTATGATGAAGCCGCTAAGGTTATGTACGGTCCTTTGGCACGCCTTAACTTTCCTCAACAGTGTGTTGTTGCCTCTGAGTTCTTGGCTAGTACATCGAGTCAGTCTGAGGTGTGTAGTGTTGAGGTTAAACCGGTTCTTGTTGGTGATGTTCATTGTGAATCTAGACCAGTTAGTCAGATTAGTGATGGTAATACCAGGATGAGTTCAGATTTGCTGAATGAGTTTGATGAGGAGTATTGGGGCAGAGTAGCCAAGGAGATTGAGAAACCTAAGGAGGGAGAGGAAGAAGTGCTTACCGTTGCGGATTATGGTTGGTCTAATGATATGTTGAGCGAGCAGGATCTCTGGGATCCGAATGAAGTTTTTGATGTTGATGAACTCCTAGGCGATATAGATGAATGCATCATGTTAACAGGTACCGGTGTGGATGAAGACCAGAACGGGATAAATCCTGGTGGTTATGACTCGCATATTCCTCTTCAGTTGGAGCCACACGATGGTCACGAGTTCTTTGACTTGAGTTCTCAGGATCTTTGAGAGTGCTGAGACAATGAATGGTCTGCAGTAGAATCTTTGAATTTAAACAAGATATGAGTGTTAATGAAAAAAAGACTAACTCTGTTGTCTTTACTCTTTACTTGGATCATGAAGTATTGAATACTCATCTACTGAGTTTAATATAAATAACATAGTTTACATAAAAGAATAACCATAATTTAGAATTACAGTCCTAAAAACGAATTTTAAGAAAAGAATCAAGGAGCAAAGAGAAGCTCGTTCCCCATGTTTCTTGAAGGCCAGGAAAGCACCAATGCATACAAGAAAAAGATGTTCTTACGACTTAATCTAATCTAATCCTATGAACTATTTAACTCATCTCTATTATCTAAATAACTAAGAGCATGATTAATAGAGGATTTTTAGAATGAGTTTTTTAACGGAATATAAAAATCCGTCTCTTAATTTTAAACTAAAAAAACTAAAACCCGACTCTTAAATATCTTATTTAACCACAGTCTTTAGTGCCATACAACAAACCTAATCGGCTAGCCCCATGTACCGAAAGGCCAATACATCCAACGTTGGCTTCTTCCGTGCAAGCAAACTTTATTAAAAAAAAAAAACATGAAATTTCCATGTCGTGGATTCTTCGCTTGAAAAGTGATCTTCTCTTTCATATGCTGTGCTTTTTGTTTAACGTACGCATTAAGGAAAAGAAGAGTGACGTCATCTAATTTTCATAAGCTACACTTTTTTTTTATTTAATAAAGAAAAATCGAAGCCATCGTTGGTCGTCTTCAATCATCGTTGACCTCCTCTCGAAATGCGAGAGCTTCTTCGCGCCTATTTCTCACGAAGAACACTCGTGTCTCTCTACAACCTCTTCTTCACCATCTCCCATAAGCTCCTCACTTCGTTCCCTCTCTCCGTCATCATGCCCAAACCAAACGACGCCGTCGCAGAATCTGATTCCGAGTCCGTCCCGCTGCTGGATCTATCGAAACCGTCGTCACCGATCTCATTCCCGATCAAATCTCTCCAATATTTAAAATCACGTTCGTACTTCGACTCGTTCCACTTCCAGTTCAATCGCTCCACAGTCCCTCTCCGGCGAAACTTACCTGATCATCGCCCGAGGGTTTTAGTGTGCCACGATATGAAAGGAGGGTATGTTGATGATAAGTGGGTACAAGGGTGTGAAAACGACGCCGGATACGCGATTTGGCATTGGTATTTGATGGATGTGTTTGTTTACTTCTCTCATTCTCTGGTGACGATTCCTCCTCCTTGCTGGACCAATACAGCTCACAGGCATGGCGTTAAGGTAAAGATTACGCATTCTTGTGGATACATTAGTTGATGAGGATGTGTAAAGTTCAGATTTTTAATGTAGAGAGATATGAATTGGAAATGTAAAAGGTGTTTAAGTGTTTACTGTCTTGTGTGTTGTGGAAATGCGAAAGGTGTTGGGGACTTTCATTACAGAATGGGATGAAGGTAAAGCTACCTGCAAAGAGATGCTTGCCACTAAGGAGTCTGCTCAGATGTATGCAGAGCGTTTGGCAGAGCTTGCTACTTCTCTAGGTTTCGATGGATGGCTGGTGAGTTTTGTCTTTTGCTCATGACTCTTCTGTTCATCTGCATATGGTGAATTGATTGTAACGTATCTGCATCTGACACATACTGCTAGTCAAGTGGGGAGAAAAGGGGATTTTTGAAATGTAAGATGTTTTCATTGCAGATAAATATAGAGAACGAAATAGATAAAGAACAGGTTCCTATTTTGATGGAGTTCGTCAGCCATCTAACAAAAGTATTGCATTTATCCACTCCTGGGTCTCTGGTTATATGGTGAGTTGTGCACAAGTGTTTCTTTTGGTAAAACCACTTTGATCTGATCACTTCTTTTTGCAGGTACGATAGTGTCACTGTTCGTGGCCATCTTAAATGGCAAGATCATTTGAATGAAAAGAACAAACCTTTCTTTGACTTGTGTGATGGTATCTTCATGAACTATACATGGAAGGTACCGTTCAATTTCTTCAGTTTGTGTTTCTTCTATATGCATTTTCCTGATATTTGAGTGGGTGATGGTATTTCAGGAAAGCTACCCAAAACTATCAGCTGAAGTTGCAGGGGACAGAAAATATGATGTTTACATGGGAATTGATGTCTTTGGTCGCGGCTCCTTTGGTGGTGGTCAATGGACTGTATGTCTCAGATACTCTTGAGGAAACCAATATTTTTTTCATAGTTTTTTTCTTCATTGTCTCATTAATCTTATATCTATATGCTAGGTTGATACTGCTCTTGATTTGCTGAAGAGAAACAATGTATCAGCTGCCATTTTCGCTCCTGGATGGGTATATGAGACTGCACAACCTCCTAATTTTCATACAGCTCAGAATAAGTATTACTTCTTTTGTCTGTTTGCTTGTAAAATAAATTGGCATTTCTTTGTCATCTTATTATCGTTCATTCGTTTTCTCTTCAGATGGTGGTCACTTGTTGAGAAGTCATGGGGAGTAGTCCGAACATATCCACAAGTCTTGCCTTTTTACTCTGACTTCAATCAGGTCAAGTGAGATTGATTTCAACTTTCTTCCTATCTTGTTAGAATAACACCATGGTAAAGTATGCATCGACTGTCTTGCCTATGATTTATGTTCTGAAAAACTCTGTTCTTGCTTATCCAGGGCTTTGGTAACCATGTATCACTCGAGGGTCGCCAGTTATCTGATGCTCCGTGGTACAACATTTCTTGCCAAAGTCTTCAGGTTCAATCTTATTGTCCACTCTTTAACTGCACGTATAATATTTACACGAACCAAAAACTTAATTTCTTGATCTGGGTTTGTCTCTCCTCTCATCTGATTGTTGTGTTATTCACGTCAGCCACTCCTCGAGTTCAAGGAAGACAACACTGATATCATTCAGGTCACTATTGAGTGAGTTCTGGCCCCTGATACTAAAAAATGTTTTTAACTTCTTGTTGATTTAGATGCATTTGTTTGCAAACGTATAACGGTAAGCACATGAATTTGTTTAGTGCTGGAGAGGCATCTTATAACGGAGGAGGGAACATTGTATTTAAAGGAAGACTCGAGGGAGATGTGTACTTCACAGCAAGGCTCTTTAAACCTCTAATTCACCTCTCTTCTTCCCGCATTACAGTCTCCTACTCTGTAAGTCCCTTGCTTTTAGATACATCACATTATGAGATCTTCTTGTTTTCTTTCTACTAATGGAAGATCTTGGATTTGGTGCAGGTGAAATCAGATGAGACTTCTAAACTTGGTCTCCTGCTTGGGTTTTCATCACC
Organism: Brassica rapa; assembly: GCF_000309985.2. Classification (NCBI taxonomy): domain Eukaryota; kingdom Viridiplantae; phylum Streptophyta; class Magnoliopsida; order Brassicales; family Brassicaceae; genus Brassica; species Brassica rapa. The sequence continues at coordinate 26,814,685 of NC_024795.2, read as the reverse complement.
ATCGCACGAGACTAAATCCATACTCGTGGCGCCACAAGAACCAACCCCAAGATTAGATCACATGTTCTTGAAGTGCCTCGTTACATCAGAGCAGACTGTATCAGAGTGGACGGTGCACGAGGCAAGCCTTGTCATGGATGGACACACACTAACTGAAATCTCTGCCTTTTGCTACAAAACAGAGAACTCGACGAAGACATCAGAGTACGTTGCATTGCTGGGTCACATCTCAATCAAAGAACATGCTCAGCTCCAGCAAAACCTCGTTTCCTTACCTCCAGCGTCATCATGGGTCATCGAGGCTCATAGCATAGAGCTTGTACCGGGTGATTCCGGTTCTATGATCCTTAAGGTTAAGCTAGAATGGAGACAGACACAGCTTGAAGACTCTGTTCTCCCAGTGTACAATGTGTATGCAGAGAGTGTGAAGTCAACTGATGTACTAAGATCGAGGAAGGTTTTGGAGAAACCAAGAAGCGAGAGAGTGTTCCTAGGAGTGTCTCACGTACCAGCCTATTACGTTTCGGAGCTGGTGGTAGATTCTGACGTGAAAGGAGTCAGCTTCGTGGTTCAACCGTGTGGTGAAGATGGTTCATGGAGTAAGCTGGATGTTTCCCCTAAACATCTTGTTGAACTAGAAGGTCTCTCGTAGGTTGCTTGAAACTGTGAAACAATAAATCTATCTTATTAAAGTAGAAAAAAACATAGATAGCAACAAAAAATGAATATAATACTGTTTGTAAACATGAATAAATATATTCAAAAAAAAAAAAGGGGTTTATGTTATTAAAAAAAATGAAAGTCTAATTATATTATAAGAAACTATATACTTGGTTCAGCTCTAAAATATACCAAAAATGGTCTAATCTAATTAGGTAAAAAAATCATCTAAAATAATTATAAAAAATTAAAATATATATATATATATATATTTTCAAATCAAAATATTAATTTAAAATTAATTTATATCAAAAATTGATTCAAAAATATACGTATATTCAAAATTTGATTTTTACTAAAATATTTTCAAAAAACCATTATTAAAAAATGTTTTAAATATATATATAAGAAAAATACAATACAGAGCTTAATTTCAAACACTAACTTAAATTATGCTTTTATATTTCACATTAAGTTTAAAAAAATAATATATATGATTATCTATATGATAGTACTAGGACAGTTGAATATGATAAAACCAAACCAAACCGTACTGAACCGAACCGAAATAGACAATATTGTTTGATTTTGGTATAATACCATATAAACCGAATGAATATGATTTTATAAATATCATAGATTTTGGATATAGTTTGGTTTATAACCGATTAAACTGAATAAACCAAACAAAACCGATTAAAAATAGAAACATGTAAATATGTGTCTATTTTATAACGACACATGAAAATCTATTTTTTATATAAGTTAAATTTTCGTTAATAACTATATTACTATATTTTTATAGTAATAAAGAATCCTAATTTACAAAAAACTTGAACTATAATTAAATAAAAATACATCATAAACTTCTTATTTTCTTAGTCTTTTTTTTTTGATCTTTTTGCTTTATTTTAGTATTGACTAAAGATGACAAAAAAGTATTGACTAAATTGAAGTGAAAGTTATAAATTTTGATGGACAACAATTAGTAGAAATTCTTCACAACTTTTTTCTTATCTATAAACGAACATAGTTTCGTGTTTAAGCGAAGAAGCATGACTTTAATGGACACTAAATATAGAAGAGTGGAAAAACTTTTCTTTCATATTTCTGTTTTATTTTTTATTATTATTTTTAAAATTTCAAGCTTTGATTTTAATTCTAGATTTGATTATTGTATTTGATGGTAGAAGCGTTTTTATTTTTTGTTCATTTATTTGAACATATAATATGTTTTTAGTAAATGATTGCGTTGACAACATGACTCTAAAATTCATATAATATGATCTCAAACTAAATAATTATGTTTTTTTGTATAAAACTGAATAAATAAAAAACTGACGGTATATAAACCGAACCGAAGTAAATATGAATTTAGAATGGTAGTTATATTTTACTAATCGAAGTACCGAATAACAAAAAAGAATGAACCAAAACCGAACCGATATCCGGATTGAACACCCCTAGATGGTACATATAAAATACGATTAATTATATGATGACACATATGTGATATATAATAGTGACATGAATCTATTTATCATGATATTTAGTATATTTAATTAATAAATCAGTTTTTTTTATTTAGTATATTTAATTAATGATATTTAGTTAAATATCATTAACTACTTATCATGATATTTAGTATATTTAATTAATAAACAGATATTAACAATATCTATCGATAATATCATAATTACGTTTTTCTTATATCTAGTTTATAATTTTAATGACTAATATGATATTAGTTTCTCAGGTTATTTTTGGAAATATGATCCAAACAATTATTACGATATTAAATTTAAGATTAAAGGTAAAACATCACTAAAAATACATAGTGAAATATAAATTATATACTTATGTTAAATATTTTTATATATTTAATATTAAACAATCATATTCCTAACGTAAAATACATCCATCTATCAATCTATAGTATTATTTAAAAAGTGAATTTGCCTATTTGTTACATTTTCTATGATTATAAGATAATTCATTAGTTTATTTAATAATATTATATAAGTGAATTTGCTTACTTGTCATCTTCTCCATGATTATAGGATAATTCATTAGCTTAATTAGTATTATTATTTACATTTATATATATATATTTATTTATCATGATATTTAAGATTATTAATAAATATTAACCTATTCTACTCAAAATATATATACTATTATTTTTTTAAATGTATTTTAATATATAATTATCATGATATTTAAGACACTGAATTAATAAATAGATATTAACAATATCTACCAGATAATATCATAATTATGTTTATTTTATATTTAGTTTATGATTTTTAATGACTAACATTATAGTCAGTTTCTTTGAATTTTACTGAAAGTATTGATCCAAATAGATGTTATTATAAAATTATATATAAGTATACTTATAAGTATAGTAATATATTTTAATAAATCGGTTTTTTCAGTTTATTTGGTTGGATCAGTTAATATATTAAACCATATATATATGCTGCGATTTCTTAAAAGTAACATCTATTCGATATATTCGTACTACCAAATCCAAATTTTTTTTTTTATTTTGGTTCGGTTTTAGATGGTTCGGTTTAACCAATTTGAACATCCCTAGGCTATTGTTATTTTGTAATGTTTTGCGGGTTGCGATTGTTTATAATCCTTTTAGTGCTAATGAATTTCTTTTGGGTCCAAATATAATAAGTTTTTAATCTATAGAAAATATTTTGATGCAAAATTTAATTTCCATAAATAAAACTATGGAAAAAGCATAGTTTAATACATTGATTATCAATATGAGTATTGAAGTTTATAATGTCAATTTAAACTTTTTATCTAACTTAATAATTAGAATTAAAAATAAAAATTGTTAGGTACATATGTATATCTAACTACAGTATATGCATTATGCATGTGTCTTGTAATTAGTTGTTAGTTTTTTTGGGTCTTCTTTGGTGTGCACAACTTTTTCTTCTTTTCTTTTTGAAAATTCCTGTAATTAGTATAGGAAATTTAACTATCCGACACAAAGTGGATTTTTTGACGTGATGAATATTATATTGGATTTTTCTCTGTGGATATTATTTTTGTGTGGAATAAAAACAGTCTATTATTTTGTGCTATAAAGAGATGGCCATGGAAGCATGTTTACTCATCACCAATTTCCCTTTCTTTTTTGCTCTTTCATTTTAAAGTTAAATTAGCGTAAGAAAGAATGAAAGGATTTTGGAACTTAACGAGTACCATTTCTCTTACTCTTTGTACAGTTTTCTTATTCGTCTACAATTATGAGGACGTGTATGCAGTTCCTACTACGCACTTGTGTCGTCCGGAACAAAGAGATGCACTTCTCCAATTCAAGAACGAGTTTGAGGTTCGAAACTCTTCCTTTCCTTACAATAGTTCTTTCAGTTATAAAGTAAAGTCGGAGTCATGGGCGAATAACACCGAGTGCTGTAACTGGAAGGGTATCACTTGCGACCCCAAGTCCGGTGAAGTGATAGAGCTAGACCTTAGTTCTAGGAACCTAGGTGGCCAGTTACATTCCGTTAGCAGTCTTCAAACCCTTAATTATCTAACCACTCTAGACCTTTCAGGTAATGATTTCAGTGGTCACATTCCTTCTTCCATAGGAGACCTTTCTAATCTCACCTTTCTTGATCTTTCTGATAATCGTTTTTCGGGTCAGATTCCATCTGTGATTGGAAACCTTTCTCATCTCACCCATCTTGATCTTTCTGTTAATCATCTTTCGGGTCAGATTCCATCTGTGATTGGAAGTCTTTCTCATCTCACCCATCTTGTCTTTCAATCTAATCAAATTTCAGGTCAAATTCCCATTGCACTACTGAATTTGACAGAGTTGTCAACTTTACTACTAGGCAACAATCAGTTCACAGGCAGAATTCCTCATAACATCACTTCATTATCCAAGTTGAGCTCTTTTGATGGAAGTACTAACTCTTTCACTGGAGCCCTGCCTTCTTCTCTCTTCACCCTTCCTTCTATGGATACTGTTCATTTGTCTGATAATCAACTCAACGGTATTCTTGACCTTGGGAATATATCTTCACCACCTAACCTACGAGTGTTATACCTTGGCAACAACAACTTGACAGGGCCAATTTCGAGCACGATATCCAAACTTATCAACCTTGGCGTACTTGACCTTTCCCACTACAAGATCCAAGGTCCAATTGACTTACGTATCTTCTCGCATCTCAAGAAGCTCCGACATCTTGACATATCTTATATGAGCACGACCACTAAGATTGACTTGAATGATATCTTGTCCTTGTCCTGTTTTAAGAGGCTCGATGGGTTGGTCCTCTCAGGAAACCATGTTTCAGTGACAAACAAGAGTCCAGTTTCAGATCCCGCTTCGCAATTGCTGACTGATTTGTACTTGTCAGGTTGCGGTATCACAGAATTTCCCGAGTTTATAAGACCACAAAATTTGCAGCGCCTAGACCTTTCCAACAATAAAATCAAAGGGAAAGTTCCTGGTTCGTTATGGACACTAACATATCTGTATTACCTGAATCTTTCCAACAACAGTTTCACCGGATTCGAAAACGCAACAACACATGGGCTAAAATTTCGGATACCTATGTTCTTGTTTGCCTCCGACAACAACTTCACAGGAAATATCCCCTCTTTCATATGCGATTTATATGTATCCATGCTCGACTTATCGAACAACAACTTCAGTGGTTTAATCCCTCGTTGTATAAATTTCAAGGATTTTCTTTTTCATCTAAACCTTCGTCAAAATCGTCTGCATGGAGGTCGTCCGGAGAATATATTTGAAAACTTAAGAACGCTTGACGTCGGTCATAACCAACTGACGGGAAAACTTCCAAGATCTTTGATCCATTTCTCTAGTATTGAAGTTTTGAACGTGGAAAGCAACACTATCAATGATACGTTTCCGTTCTGGTTGAGTTCTCTACCACAGCTAAAAGATCTTGTGTTACGCTCTAATGCCTTCCATGGACCGATGCATACAACTTCGTTCCCTAAGTTGCAAATCATAGACATATCGCACAATCACTTCAATGGAGCTTTGCCATCAAACTACTTTGTGAAGTGGAGTGCTATGTCATCACTTGGGTCAATTTATTATCAGCCGGATGAAAAGTACATGGGAAATTCCTATTATCATGATTCAGTGGTGTTGATGAATAAAGGTTTAGAGATGGAGCTACTACGTATCCTAAAAATCTTCAGAGCACTTGACTTTTCAGGAAACAAATTTGAAGGAGAGATCCCAAGCTCCATTGGTCTATTGAAAGAGCTCCATGTGCTCAACTTGTCCAACAATGCTTTCACCGGCCTCATTCCTTCATCTATGGGAAACCTGACGGCTCTTGAGTCACTGGACCTTTCCCAAAACCAGCTTTCAGGAGAAATTCCTCAAGAGCTAGAGGAACTCTCATTCCTTTCCTACATGAACTTCTCTCACAACCAGCTTGTCGGTCTAGTACCAGGCGGCACTCAGTTTCGAAGGCAGAACTGCACTTCCTTTGACGGTAATCCGGGACTTTCTGGCCCTTCTCTTGACGAAATTTGCAGAAATATTCACATGTCAACACCGCATGAAACGTTGGAGTCAGAGGAAGAAGAAGAGGTGCTGAGTTGGATAGCAGTTGTAATAGGCGTCATACCTGGTTTTGCCTTTGGATGGGTGATTGGTTACATACTTTTTTCCTACAAACCAGAGTGGTTCATGAACCCTTTTGTCCGAAGCAAACCCAGACGCAGCAGCAACACAACTCATTAAAGAGGTAATATTCTAGAGTTTTAAGTCAACATTTGAAGAAACAAAAATATTATAGTCAAATCTCCTGAATAAACGTCCTTGTTTTGTTTGTATAGGTCTTTTATAACCTACCTGAAGAATCTGAAAGAAGAAAATTCAAAGCAACCACTATGTTTATCTGTATCAATTAAGATTTGGGGTATCATCTCCAGTTTAGCTTGGTGTTTTTCTCATTACTCTGTTTTTACTTTTTTATAAGCAAACTTCTTTGTTTCTCTGTTATTGTTTTCGGTTTAAGTTGGTGTGTATTTTCTCTACTTCTCTGTTTCTCTGTAATTGAACAACTATGTTTATTAAGCTGAAAATTACAAGCACAGTCAAAGATGTGTATTTTCAGCTCTTATGTATCTAAACATTGTTGCATCTGTGTGTCTTAAATCTCTGTGTACCAGTAAAAGCCCAGCACTCGTGGGTAGGATGAAGGATAAATGAAATCGGGTTTTAAGGCTGATATAAATATGGGTCTAAGAGTTTGTAAGATTATTCATTCACACAATAATAAGAAACACTAAACGGATATTTGCCTCAATACATTTTATTCTCATATTTGCCTCAATACATTTTATTCTCTATTGTCTTCTTGCTTAATTCGTGACTGTTCACACAAACATCAACTGTATAGACGTGAGATGAGCAATAAACAGATGATCCAGATCAACGCTGCGATGAGATGCTTGCCACTAAGGTGTCTGCTCAGATGTATGCAGAGGGTTTGGCAGAGATTGCTACTTCTCTAGGTTTTTATGGATGGCTGGTGAGTTTTGTGATTATGGTTGATGTTTGTTTTCATTGTCTCATTTCATTAATCTATATATGATAGGATAATATTGCTGTGTATATGATAGAGAAACAATGTATCAGCTGCTATTTTCGCTCCCGGATGGGTATATGAGACTGCTCAACCACCTAATTTTCATACAGCTCAGAATAAGTAATACTCTTCTTTTGCCTGTTTCATTGTAAAAAAATTGTCATCTCTTTGTTATTAAAGTTCATGCGTTTTTTCTTCGGATGGTGGTCACTTGTAGAGAAGTCATGGGGAATAGTCCAAACATATCCACAAGTCTTGCCTTTCTACTCAGATTTCAATCAAGTTAACTGAGATTGATTTTGTCTTTCTTCCTATCTTGTTACAATAACACAAGTGTACCTATGATTTCTGTTCAGTTATGCTCTGAAGATCTCTTTTCTCGAGGGTCGCCAGATATCTTATGCTCCATGGTACAACATATCTTGCCAAAGTCTCCAGGTTCAACCCTCTTATAGTCATTCATTGTACATATAATATTATCTTCTCATCTGATTGTTGTCTTTGTTGTGTTATTCACGTCAGCCACTCCTAGAGTTCAAGGAAGACAACACTGATATCATTCAGGTCACTGTTGCCCTGAAACTAAAAAATGTTTTTAACTTCTTGTTGATTAAGATACATTTATTCGCAAATGTATAACGGCAAGCACATGACTTTGTTTAGTGCTGGAGAGGCATCTTATAACGGAGGAGGGAATATTGTATTTAACGGAAGACTCGACGGAGATGTGAATTTCACAGCAAGGCTCTTTAAACCTCTTCTTCACCTTTCTTCTTCCCCCATCACAGTCTCCTACTCTGTAAGTCCCTCTACTTTTAGATACATCACATTATTTGATCTTCTTGTTTCTCTACTAACGGAGGATCTCGGATTTCTAAACTTGGACTCCTGCTTAGTCCACAAGAACTAATCCCTAGATTCAGGTAGATCAGATGTTCTTCAAGATTAATTTCACATCCTTTCGGTCAAGATCCATTTGCACTTTTTCGTTTATGATCATTGGTCACGACCGTTTTGTATATTTTCGGTCAAAATACATTCACATCCTTTCAGTCACAAAACGTTTATACTCTTTAGATCGTGATGTGTTTGTACCTCTTGGATCACAACACGTGCATACCTCTTAGATTATAATGCGTTCATATCTCTTAAATCACAACACATTTGTACCTCTTCGTTGATGACACCACGTAAATATTTATCATTTTTTAATCATTGTTAATATGAAAATTGTGTCTCTTAAGGCTTTTTTATGAAAAGTTATTTTTATTAGTATTGAAATGAAATTTATGTCTTTTTGTTTTACTTTATTCATATATATGAATAGTCACATCTTTCAATTTAAAAGTGGTTATTTTGAAATGATACTTATATGAATAGTAACAACTTTTTAATTTAAATAGTCACATCTTTTCAAATTTAAATTTAATTATTTTGAAATTATAGAAATATGAATAGTCACAACTTTTCATTTAAATAATTACATATTTTACAATTAAATTATAACTAATGCACAACTCTTGAAATAAATAACGAAAAGACACAACTTTAAGAAGAAATAAAATTCCTATAAAAATACATAACTTTTCAACATTGTTTGGATTTTTCATGTAAAACATTTAAGAGATGCAACTTTATGCATAAAACTTAAGAGATTCAAATTTTCATATTAATCAATACACTGATTTTTAGAAATAAAACAATTGCAAATATTTATAAAATATTAATAAATAGATATGAGCAAAATAAAAACAAAAAGACATAATTTTTCATCTCAATACTAATAAATACAACTTTTCATATAAAAAATTAAGAGATGCAACTTTCATATAGATGAATAGTCACATTTTTTCCAGTTTAAAGATGATTATTTTGAAATGATACTTATATGAATAGTCACAATTTTTCAATTTAAATAGACACATCTTTTCAATTTAAAGGTAGTTATTTTGAAATAATACATATATGAATAGTCACAATTTTTCATTTAAATAATTACATCTTTTTAATTTAAATACTAAGTAATACACAACTCTTGAAACGAAAGGACATATCTTAATATATAATGAAAAGACACAATTTTTAACAAGAAATAAAATTTCTATAAAACACACCACTTTTCAACATGGTTTGGGATTGCTATTATTAGTAGATTGTTTTTTTTTCCTTCACCATTTTATTTGATTAGCGAAAATTATGCTTTGAGAGGGCATGGACATTGGACTATTTGTAGATTTTCAAAAATTTGTTTGAAGAGTCACATCTTTTGAATTAAAAGGTTGTGTCTTTTTGTAATAATAATTATATGAAGAGTCACAATTTTTCAATATAAATGGTCACATTCTTTCAATATAAATAGTTATTTTTAAATAAAAACACACAACTTTTAATTGTTGAAAAGACACAATCTTTCAACATAAGTGGAATTCACAACCTTTTGAATTAATTGAAATTGATATTATTAGTAGATATGACTCGATCGTGAGTACATTCAATTCACGAAGAAGAGTTGATTCTTGTGTCATGAAGAATGTTCTCACAATTATATGACTTCAAGCAAATTGATAGTTTTGTTCATTTTGATTGATTCTTAGTAAGAGTTTATTCTTTTTGTCATTTTGCACATATTTCTCATTTTGGAAATTATGAGGAATAAACCGAAATAAAAATAAGACCGTTCGCCGTTGAGTTTTCTTGAAAAGGTTGATGTTTGTTTTCTTCTTATTAAACTAGGGTTGGTCCGCCCTACGGGCGGGAAGTTATAATAAAAACTATTTATATAAATTTATATTAATTGTATGAAGCATTTAAAATTATTATACATTGAAAGCAATATTATAGACAAACAAATAATAGAAAAAAAATTCTAAGATCATATTGTTGTTTTTAATAAATAATTTTTGTTAGAATTAAAATGACAATAACCTCTTTTTTTTTTCATCAACTTAAACAGTCTGAGACAGTAAGAACTACAAAAACTTTCATATTCTCTATTTTTTAGAGAACACAAAATTACAAAAAAAAAATAATTCAGAGAATGTAATAATATATACATATATATATATATATATTATTTATAATTCAATTTGACAAAATATATTTAGCTGGCAGAAAATCTAGTAGGAATTACAAAAACTATTTAATAGTTGTGTATTCGTTGCTCTGATCAAAGAAGTTGGAAAAGATAAAATAAAAGATATAACATTGAAACACAAACGCAGAGAAACAATCATAGACTTTATCAAAGTGAAATTTATGGGACAGTCTCATCACTTATTGATTGTAAGGTATCACTTATACTCAGAACCATGAGTTGAGAAGAGAGAACTGAGTTATATTCAATCACAATCTCTTTGTATGAAGCCTCAAACAATCTATAGTATATCAAGAAGTTTGTGGTTACATAAAAATAAAATAAATCCACACATGTATTTATGAGACCATCGACTGAGTTGTCAACGGAAGTGAAATATGAACACGCTCAACCAAAGGTAACATAGCTCATCTGCCAACCTTCTCACACATATTAAACATATTGTGGCAATTGGTTTCGGTAATTTTTTTTTTTTGGTGTAGAAAAGCTTACTTGTCCTTCATTTTAAGCTTTGGAATTGGTTTATCCCGGTCTGGGTATGGACCGGGTTGTGGTTTTGGTTTCTTTTTTGTAATTTTTATATATTGTTGAAATTTTCTATGTACTCTTATATTTATGTATTGGGTTATATTATGTATCTTCAAAAAAATATTATTTGTTGACTAAATTTTCACCAAATATTATTTGTTGGTTAAATTATATATATATATATATATATATATATATATAAAAAGACTAATCTTTTTATTTACATATACAATGTTGAAGGTTTTGAAAATTTATATGGCTATTTTTTTGTCATCTTTTTTTTTTGTATATCCATTCGATTCAGCCTTGCCATATTTCTTTAATATAACTAACTTTGTAGATTATGGTGGGTTACTATTTTCGTACCTTATGTGAGGGTGCCTCTGTTTTACTATCAATATCTAGTTATCTAAGGTAGCATCTTATGGTGTTTGTGTATTTGGTTTTGTATTCTGGATCAATAATTTAAGCATGCCTCCAAGTCTCCAATTCTAGAAAGGGATTAGTTTTGATTTATTAATTGATATCCTTTATGATGTGGGACTTGTTATTTTGGGCGTCAAATTACTGTGGAAAATCAGCCAAACTTAATCTATGCAGTACGGGAGGTTCGGTGAGCTATCCACGTGAGTGTTTGTTATTTTTTTGTCAACTGAGTGAGTTTGTTGTATATCAAGTTGCGTAACTGAAATGGATCACTGAATCTACTATTTTGGACACTATTGATGGGTATGTGAATAACATTTTTTGGAAAGCTAATAAACAGCTGCATGTGGTATCTTTGAAATTGACACGAACCGAAGTCTGAGGTTTAATGCATAATGTATGTGGTTGTTAATGAAATTCCATCGCAACAAACACAACACAGAATCTATCGAACTCTAACGGCGATAAATAAATGATGAAGACGAAGCCCTTGAGGAGATCAGAGAGAAGTAATTGTTTATTTTGCTGATCTTGGGGCCAACTGATCTAAGCATGTAAAGCCTATCACCCACCTCCTCCTCTTCTCAGCCATCGGATTCTTAGCAGGCATTCTATTCTTACATTACCTCCTCCATTTTGAACACTCTTAGTAGTCTTACTGCTCTTGTTCAACTCATCAGACTCATAATTCAACCCTGAAACCTCAATCCCAATCTCATCCATCTCTTCATCATTGCTCAACTTTCTCATTTCTGACCTCCCCGAGTATCCTATCTTGCTTGTTTTTTAATTTACAATCTACGCAATCGAAATGAAGTAAGAAATTTGAATTTAAAACAACCCACAAATTAAACAAAAAATGAATAAGAAAATTTGATAGAAACTTGCCAAGTATTTAACTAACAGAGTCATTCTTGGCTTGTTCTCGTGGGAACGCCATTGGAAGAATCTGCGCAAAGAATTTAATTTAAGCAATCAAAATTAACAGACTTAAGAACAACCTTGGGGAATTGTATAAGAGCTTACCAGTTTATAGTTTTAAAAAACTTGGGACGTAAGATTATTCTCACAAATCGATGTATTTGTGTAAGCGTTGTGAGAACTTCTTGTTCTAGTGTAACCGAGACCTTTGAAACTGGATACTGGTAATCAAAACAGCTTCGTCGGTCGGTCTCATCAACAACACATATCTGCACACGGTATATGGACTCAAGAAGCAATAAACGAAACCAAAAAAATCTTACAGTAACAAACAAAAACAAAATAAATAAACGGAACCAAAAGCGTCTAAAATAAAGCTTTCTAATTTTTTTTCTGTCAACTCGAGCTTTCTAAATTAATAAACGAAAACAAACAGAAAAAACATAAAACGAAATCAAGATCATCAAAACTCAAGGTTTATTAATCAATAAACGATACCCAAATCATAAATACATTAAAAAAAAACAAATCAAGAAACGAAACCAAAATCAATTAAACTCAAGCTTTCTAAATGTGCGGATGATAATGATGTTCACGGGATGAAAGCTGACCTTCTTATAGCTGGAGATCTACCGCCTTGTAGAAAGGAACAACGCATTGAATTGTGAATCGTGGTTGGAGTGGGTCGAAGAGTTAGACGATCGTTAATGGCGATGTCAACCCTTGGCGTACATGAGGAGTGTGTCGACCCTCGCCGCCTCGCTTAACCTGAGATACTTTCAGAGAATTGAAAGAAAAGATGAGTCCAAGATGAGGATTGCTCACATATTTATGCTGAACACACACCGCCTTTCAGACCTAATCAACGCATCGAAGACACATCATGGGAGAATAAATCAACAGGATTAAAGAGGAATCCATAAAGAAGTCTGTTACAGTAAGCGCAAACGTCACCGCAGCCGCATGAAGATGAGAGACGATCTTCGTGGGTTAGTTTAAGCTGTATTAGGGTTAGGGGGAGAGAGTTTCTGTTTTCACTTTCCAGGCCGGATGTTTGCACGATTCCAAGACCAGTAACATACAATAAACGGAAAGCCCATGATACCATACATTAATGAAACGCTGCGTTGAGAGGAAAGGCGACACGTGTCAGCACAACAGAGCACGAATTTGTGACCTGGATGCTGAGGTGGCTTCACCAGGAGAGATCAAACTCTCTTTTATATATAAAGATATAAGAGATTCATTCTTATTTTGAAATTCTATCAAAATTAAACTAGTTTAGCAGTTAAATTAGTTCTTTTTTCAAAGCATGGAATGTCAGAACTTTTAAATAATAAGTAAAAAAGATAAAACATTTACTATCAAATCGAAAGACTACAATATATGCAAATATGCATGGGTCTCGTAATCGTAAACGTTAGTACTTTTGGGTCAATATGCATGGGTCGTTAGTATATGCAATATGCATGGGTCGTTAGTATACGTTAGTTTAAATCCAAATACAAACCTAAGCAAAATAAGACTTCATAAATTACGTCTTCTTTGGTTTAGACAATTCCTTTTTTTTTTTTTTGAAAATTCATGTAATTAGTGTAGGGGACCAATATATGTGGAAATTTGACTATCAGACACAAAGATTTTGCTTCCGACGTGACGAATAATGTATTTTTCTCTCTGGATTTTTTTTTGTGTGGAGTAAATACAGAGTCTGTTATTGTGTATATAAAGAAATGGCCATGGAAGCATGTTACTCATCACCAATTTCCCTTTTCTTTTTGCTCTTTCAGTTTTTGATATTCAAGAAAGTTAAATAAGCTTAAAGAAGAATGAAAGGCTTTTGGAACTTAACGAGTACCATTTCTCTTACTCTTTCTATACTTTTTTTATTCGGCTACAGTTATGAGGACGTGTCTGCGGTTCCAACTACGCACTTGTGTCGTCCAGATCAAAGGGATGCACTTCTCCAATTAAAGAACGAGTTTGAGGTTCTAAACTCTTCCTTTACTTATTATAATTGTATTGATCGTGGTATTACGCCTCATCGGAAGACAGAGTCATGGGTGAATAACAGCGACTGCTGTAATTGGGAGGGTATCACGTGCAACGTCAAGTCTGGTGAAGTGATCGAGCTAAACCTTAGTTGCAGCAACCTAGGTGGCAAGTTTCATTCTAAAAGCAGTCTTCGAAACCTTCATTCTCTAACTACTCTACTCCTTTCAAATAATTATTTTAGTGGTCCAATCATGTCTTCTATCAGAAACCTTTCTCATCTCACCTCTCTGGACCTTTCGCAAAATGGTTTCAGCGAGTTCATTCCTTCTTCGATTGTAGACCTTTCTTATCTCACCTTTCTCGATCTTTCATCTAATCGTTTTTCTGGTCAGATTCCATCTTCAATTGGAAACCTTTCTCATCTCACCTATCTTGATCTTTCTGTTAATCCTTTTTTGAGTCAGATTCCATCTTCTATTGGAAACCTTTCTTATCTCACCTATCTCGATCTTTCATGGAACCTTCTTTCTGGTCCGATTCCATCTTTGATTGGAAATCTTTCTCATCTCACCTATCTTAACCTTTATTTTAATCAAATTTCGGGTAAGATTCCATCTTCTATTGGAAATCTTTATAACCTCACTTATCTTGACCTTTCTAGGAACAATATTGTTGGTGAAATCCCATCTTCTTTTGGCAATCTAAACCAGTTGACCACCTTACGTGTTGGTTTCAATAGGCTCAATGGAAGCTTTCCCATTGCACTACTGAATTTGACAAAGTTGTCATATTTAGGACTCTATTACAATCAGTTCACAGGAACAATTCCTCATAACATCACTTCACTATCCAAATTGACGATTTTTTTAGCAAGTAGCAACGCTTTCACTGGGACCCTGCCTTCTTCTCTCTTCACCATTCCTTCTATGGATATTGTTGATTTGTCTGATAATCAATTAAACGGTATTCTTGAGTTTGGGAATATATCTTCACCACCTCAGCTACGAAAGTTAGACGTTGGCAATAACAACTTGAGAGGGCCAATCCCGGCCGCGATATCCAAATTTACCAACCTTGTCCAACTTGACCTTTCCCACTACAAGACACAAGCTCCAGTGGACTTTAACATCTTCTCGCATCTCAAGAGGCTGGAAGATCTTGACCTATCCTATTTGAACACGACCACTGCCATTGACTTGAATGATTTCTTGTCATATTTTAAGAGGCTCGAGAGGTTGGTTCTCTCAGGCAACCCTGTTTCTGCCACAAACAAGAGTCCAGTTTCAGGTCCCCCTTTGCTGCGTTATTTGGAATTGTCAGGCTGCGGTATCACCGAGTTTCCAGAATTTCCAAGAAACCAACATATGGAGTGGCTAGACATTTCCAACAATAAAATCAAAGGTCAAGTGCCTGGCTGGTTATGGACGCTACCAAAGCTGGCTTACCTGAATCTTTCCAACAACACTTTCACTGGCTTCGGAAACTCAACAACAGTTTCTATCGTAAACTTGATTGCCTCCAACAACAATTTCACGGGAAAGATTCCCTCTTTCATATGTGATTTGCGCTATGTATACACTCTTGATTTATCGAACAACAAATTCGTCGGTTTAATCCCTCGTTGTCTGGGAAATCTCAAACGTTCTCTTTTATATCTAAACCTTCGTCAAAATCGTCTTCATGGAGGTCTTCCGGAGACTATATTTGAAAGCTTAAGAACGCTTGACGTTGGTCATAACCAACTGACAGGAAGGCTTCCAAGATCTTTGATCCATTTCTCTAGTCTTGAAGTTCTGAACGTGGAAAGCAACATTTTCAATGATACGTTTCCGTTCTGGTTGCATTCTCTACGAGAGTTAAAAATTCTTGTATTACGCTCCAATGCGTTCCATGGACCGGTACTTCAAACTTCGTTCCCTAAGTTGCAAATCATCGACATATCGCACAATCACTTCAATGGATCTTTGTCATCAGACTACTTTGTGAAGTGGAGTGCTATGTCATCATTGGGGGACAATTATGATCAGCGGTTTGACAATTACATGGGAGGTTCCTATTACCATGATTCAATGGTGTTGATGAATAAAGGTATAGAGATGGAGTTTGTACGTATCCTAAAGATCTACACAGCACTTGACTTTTCAGGAAACAAATTTGAAGGAGAGATCCCAAGGTCCATCGGTCTATTAAAAGGGCTTCTTATGCTTAACTTGTCGAACAATGCTTTCACTGGCCACATCCCTTCATCTCTTGGAAACCTGACGGCTCTTGAGTCACTAGACGTTTCCCAAAACAAGCTTTCAGGAGAAATTCCGCAAGAGCTAGGGAGCCTCTCGTTCCTTTCGTACATGAACTTCTCTCATAACAAGCTTACAGGTCTAGTACCAGGAGGCACTCAGTTTCAAAGGCTGGACTGCACTTACTTTGAGGATAATCCGGGACTTTTTGGCCCTTCTCTTGACGAAGATTGCAGAGATATCCACATGCCAACACCGCATGAAACACCGGAATCAGAGGATGAAGAAGAAGAAGAGGTGTTGAGTTGGATAGCAGCTGTAATAGGAGTCATACCTGGTATTGCCTTTGGATGGGTGATTGGTTACATACTCTTTTCCTACAAACCAGAGTGGTTCATCGACCCTTTTGCCCGAAACAAGCGCAGAATCAGCAGCAGCACAACTCATTAAAGAGGTAATATATTCTAGAGTTTTAAGTCAACTTGTTAGCAAACATTTGAAGAAACAAAAATATTAATAGTGAAATCACCTGAGTTAACCTTTTCTTTTTTTGGTACAGGTCTTTTATAAGCTACCTGCGGAATCTGAAAGATGAAATCCGAAGCAATTACTATGTCTATCATAATTTCAAATAAGATTTGGGATATCGTTTCTGGTTTAGCTTGGTGTGTTTTTTCTCTATCTCTATTTTTTTTTACGTTTTAGCAAATTTCTTTGTTTCTCTGTAATTGAACAACAACTATGTTTCTTACGCTGAAAATTACAAGCACAGTCAAAGATGTGTCGTCTTTTCCCCTCTTGTGAATCTTAACATCAACTGTTTAGACGTGAGATGAGCAATGAACAGATGATCCAGATAAAAGCTATAATCAACACAGTTACACAGCGCTTTAGAAAAGGATGTACATATTATATATGGATATTTCGATTGTTCATATCAATGAGACACATTAACTCATAGAAACTATAAACTTTGCAAATATAATTATCAAGATTCCATTTTGTGTATATACAAAGTTCAAAAGGTTTTAAGCTTATGATTTTCGAATGTGACAATACAAAAAAAAAAAAAAAAAGTTTGCGTTGATTTATCTTGTGATTGGTAATATTCTCATTGATAATGAATGATGAGTAGAAGAGGAAGAGAAATGGCTAGTAAAGGCCTAAAGGGGTCTTGTTTTCTTCATGTCCACACTCTCTTGTTTCTATTTCAACCTTTGATTGTTTGATTAAATATGTATAATCTAAATTAACAATTAACAATAACTAAATATATATATACTCAACTAAAATTTGGGTTTAACGATCATTATCCATTTTATAAGAAAATTCCTCTTGGATCTTTCTTTTTATATTTTTCTTGACTGACTTTTTAATCGAATCCAAGTCTTGCTTCTCTTTGTTTTGGTGTCCACGATCTCAAAAAAGAAACAGCCAACTGATTGGTCACTTTCACAATCCCTCTGGTACGTTATCCTTTGATTTTTCAACATTATACTTAAAGCTCAATACCAAAATCTCAAAGATAAGCCACTACATGATCATGATGTGTGTGACCTACGAGCTTGGACTCGAACCCACGAGCCAATCATGTAAGTAGCAATGAAAAGATCAAGCCAACACAAATGATGAATAGGCCCATGCCTTGCCCCCATTCTGTTCCCTTCTTTATTAATCTACAGAAACAATCTTCTTCAGAAGAAGATGCGTGAGCTTCAACACGATAAAGATTGATGCAAAGTCATATAAGCAAACAGCCAAACAATAGCTTGGTGGGTTTGGTCTTCCAAACGTAAATTATGGAAGAACATGAATGTCTCTGATGTACATTGTCCTGGAAAGAGAACTTTGAGACCTGATTACGCAAAAGACTAATTGCTGATAACAAAAAAGGAGAAAAAAACTCTATTTGGAACTGCAGGCATTGATACACAAACGATAATACATTAAACACTTGACAAAAGTACATGTTGATATGTCTGTCAGATTACTACAAGAGTTTCTTTCACCAATCTGCTTTGCTACCAATGTACCCTAAATAAGATAAGTAAACACAAAAAAAAAAAGCATTACTCTAACTTGAAACCTAGTGAGTAAGAATAATAACAGTTTCTCCAATCTCCATGAGCTGAGCTCTCTTCTCAGATCCAACCATTGCTCTACCATAGCTTCTCCACAATCTAATCTCTACAACTTCTTCCCTGTACAACAACAACACAATTCAACTCAATTGAGTAGATGCTCAAAGATATGGTTCCAAATCAACAATCTGAAATCTCAGAAGCTTAAAGATTCAATCATTGTCTCATTAATCTATATATTATAGGTTAATACTGCTCTTGATTTGCTGAAGAGAAACAATGTATCAGCTGCCATTTTCGCTCCTGGATGGGTATATGAGACTGCACAGCCTCCTAATTTTCATACAGCTCAGAATAAGTATTACTTCTTTTGTCTGTTTGCTTGTAAAATAAATTGGCATTTCTTTGTCATCTTATTATCGTTCATTCGTTTTCCCTTCAGATGGTGGTCACTTGTTGAGAAGTCATGGGGAGTAGTCCAAACATATCCACAAGTCTTGCCTTTTTACTCTGACTTCAATCAGGTAAAGTATACATCGACTGTCTTGGCGATGATTTATGTTAAGTTATGTTCTGAAAAT
The DNA here is from genome assembly GCF_000309985.2 of Brassica rapa. Lineage (NCBI taxonomy): Eukaryota > Viridiplantae > Streptophyta > Magnoliopsida > Brassicales > Brassicaceae > Brassica > Brassica rapa. The sequence continues at coordinate 26,795,545 of NC_024795.2, read as the reverse complement.
ATCTTTTCTCGTTTATCCAGAGCTTTGGTTACCATGTTTCACTCGAGGGTCGCCAGTTATCTGATGCTCCATGGTACAACATTTCTTGCCAAAGTCTTCAGGTTCAACCATCTTATCGTCCTCGCTTTAACTGCGCATATAATATTTTGTCTCTTCTCTCATCTGATGGGTGCCTTTGTTGTGTTATTAATGTTAGCCAATCCTAGAGTTCAAGGAAGACAACACTGATATCATTCAGCTCACTATTTGTTTGCAAACGTATAACGGTGAGCACATGAATTTGTTTAGTACTAGAGAGGCATCTTATAACGGAGGAGGGAATCATGGATCACATCTCAATCAAAGATCATCATGTTCAGCTACTCCAGCAAAACCTCGTTTCCTTACCTCCAGCGACATCATGGGTAATCGAGGCTCATAACTTAGAGCTTGTACTGGGTAAATCCGGTTCTAGGATCCTTAAGGTTAAGCTAGAATGGAGACAGACACAGCTTGAAGACTCTGTTCTCCCAGTGTACAATGTGTATGCAGAGAATGTGAAGTCAACTGATGTACTAAGATCAAGAAAGGTTCTGGAGAAACCAAGAAGCGAGAGAGTGTTCCTAGGAGTGTCTCACGTACCAGCCTATTACGTTTCGGAGCTGGTGGTAGATTCTGACGTGAAAGGAGTCAGCTTCGTGGTTCAACCGCGTGGTGAAGATGGTTCATGGATGAAGGTAGATGATTCCCCTAACCTTCTTGTGGACTTGGAAGTCTCTCGTAGGTTGCTTGAAACTATATATGAAACGATTAATAATGTATATTACAAAATTACATTAATCTAGAAAGTGGGGAAAAACATAATAAGAAAATCTGAACGAGCCTCTTCCGTATGGAAGTTTTGGTTTCTCATCACTAGTTGTCTCTTTTCTGTATATTTTATCTAATGAAAGTGAGATGATTATCACCAAAACTTGTTATTATTGACGTGAGAAAGAAAAAAATGCGGAAACTGATTGGTTCATCAACATTTATTTATTTGTTTTTGGTTACTACAGCCATATATTGAAGAAACAAAAAGAAAGCGATCGAGTAAAATCTTGGTTTCTTCCTGACGATCTCGCCCTGAGGAATATTAGTTGAAGAATGTACTCACTATGATATGGGCCATATGGCTCGATCGCCGGTACATTCACGACGAAGAGTTGATTTTTCTGTTATGAAGAATGTTCTCATGCAGATTGATATTTTTGTTCATTTTGATTGATTCTTAGTAAAGAGTTTAATCTTTTTGTCATTTTGCATATATTTTTCATTTTGGAAGTCACGAGGAATAAACCAAAAATAAAAATAAGACCGTTCGCCGTTGATTTTTTTTGAAAAGGTTGATGTTTGTTTTCTTCTTATTAATATAGGAGATGCATGATTCTTATTTTGAAATTCTATCAAAATTACGCTAGTTTAGTAGTTAAATTAGTTCTTTTTTTAAAGCAAGGAATGTCATAAAATCTTGAATTTTTAAATAGAATAAGTAAAAAAGATAAAACTTGTACTATCAAATCGAAAGACTACATTATATGCAAATATGCATGGGTCTCGTAATCGTAAACGTTAGTACTTTTGGGTCAATATGCATGGGTCGTAGTATACGTTAGAGCACCCACAATAGTGTTACTCAAAGGCGAATCTTTAGAAAAAATATATTTTGATTTTTTAAGTATTATTATTTATTTTATTTTTTTAGATAAAAAAAAATAAATATCAACCAATCGCGAATCGCCACATGTCGTCGGGACCCGCAAATAGTGCAAGGATTCACTAAAAAAGAGTCCTTATTTAGGAATTTTAAAGATTGAATCCTTAACTTTTGGTGGGATTCACCGATTATTTAATTATTTTTTTCCTAAGGACTCATCCTTAAAGATTCCCATTGCGGGTGCTCTTAGTTTAAATCCAAATATAAACCTAAATTACGTCTTCTTTGGTTTAGACAATTCTTTTTTTTTTGAAAATTCATGTAATTAGTGTAGGGGACCAATATGTGTAGAAAATTGACTATCCGACACAAAGATTTTGCTTTCGACGTGACGAATAATGTATTTTTCTCTGTGGATTTTGTTTTGTGTGGAGTAAATACAGAGTCTATTATTGTGTATATAAAGAAATGGCCATGGAAGCATGTTACTCATCACCAATTTCCCTTTTCTTTTTGCTCTTTCAGTTTTTGATATTCAAGAAAGTTAAATAAGCTTAAAGAAGAATGAAAGGCTTTTGGAACTTAACGAGTACCATTTCTCTTACTCTTTCTATACTTTTTTTATTCGGCTACAGTTATGGGGACGTGTCTGCGGTTCCAACTACGCACTTGTGTCGTCCGGATCAAAGGGATGCACTTCTTCTGTTGAAGAACGAGTTTGAGGTTCTAAACTCTTCCTTTGCTTATGATTGTTATTTTGATGATGATATAGTAAAGCGTCATCCGAAAACGGAATCATGGCGGAATAGCAGCGATTGTTGTACTTGGGAGGGTATCACTATAACGCCCCGACCCGCCCACGGCTAATGGGCCACCCACGCCCGCTCTCTCGGCCCGTGGGCCCCATCCCGTCTGACGGTCGGTCCGTTAATTTTCCAAAGGCTCGAAATCATTGTTTACTGACCCTGCAATCACCACCCGACCTTTTCCCATGCTTTGGCCTCACTCGCACGCTATCGCGAATCACTTCCCGATAGGTCACCCATCCTTCCACTACTCCAGCTCAAGCACGCTTAACTCTGGAATTCTTTCAGGATGTGTTCCGGAAAAGGTAAGTCAACTTTGGTGACATAGGTAGCCAAATCAATTCTCTTAAGCCTTTTTCACATATCACAACTCGGGATGTTACAATTCACCCCCTCTCAAAGAACGCAACGTCCTCGTTGCGCCCCCGACAGGTCTCAAGACGCCTCTCAGGTCGGAACTGAGACGGCTAACCAGCTCTGATACCACTTGTAACGTCCCGACCCGCCCACGGCTAATAGGCCACCCACGCCCGCTCTCTCGGCCCGTGGGCCCCATCCCGTCTGACGGTCGGTCCGTTAATTTTCCAAAGGCTCGAAATCATTGTTTACTGACCCTGCAATCACCACCCGACCTTTTCCCATGCTGAAATTGTAACAACCCGGAGCACATCCTGAAAGAACTCCAGAGTTAAGCGTGCTTGAGCTGGAGTAGTGGAAGGATGGGTGACCTATCGGGAAGTGATTCGCGATAGCGTGTGAGTGAGGCCAAAGCACGGGAACTACCCGCCCCTTGGGCCCCAGGCTCACAGCGCTGCAGCGCACCGACCCCAACCCCTCTATTATGAGTTCTCTCTAACTCCATAATTAGGTTGTTGGTGAGCCTCGAACCCAGGACCTCACCCTTTAACAGCATTCCCACAGGACAAGCTGTCACCAATTGATCTGCAGATCAATTGGTGACAGCTTGTCCTGTGGGAATGCTGTTAAAGGGTGAGGTCCTGGGTTCGAGGCTCACCAACAACCTAATTATGGAGTTAGAGAGAACTCATAATTGAGGGGTTGGGGTCGGTGCGCTGCAGCGCTGTGAGCCTGGGGCCCAAGGGGCGGGTAGTTCCCACGGGGCGGGTTGTCACAAAAAAAGTCGACTTTTTTTTTTTTTTCTAACTAGATATCCACCAAAACACAATTACTCAAAAAAAAAAAAAAGAAATGATAAGGATACATACCGGCTATCGGCTCAGCTCCATTGGCCTCTCCTAGAGCATAAACACGCGGGGTGATGGCTTGACGCTTGGCCCCAGGCCCTTTAGTCGGGCAAAACCTGGAGATATGGCCAAACTGGCCACAAGTGAAGCAAGCTCCTGGTGCGTATGGTGCAGCTGGTGCTGCCTGCGCTCCCTGTGCTACTGGTGCTGGCTGTGCTGCTGGTGCTGCCTGTCCTGCTGGTGCTGCCTGTCCTGCTGGTGCTGCTGGTGCTACTCCCCGTGCACCAAATGGCCTACTCCGACAATCCCTACCACTTATAACGCCCCGACCCGCCCACGGCTAATGGGCCACCCACGCCCGCTCACTCGGCCCGTGGGCCCCATCCCGTCTGACGGTCAGTCCGTTAATTTTCTAAGACCCGAAATCATTGTTTACTGACCCTGCAATCACCACCCGACCTTTTCCCGTGCTTTGGCCTCACTCACACGCTATCGCGAATCACTTCCCGATAGGTCACCCATCCTTCCACTACTCCAGCTCAAGCACGCTTAACTCTGGAGTTCTTTCAGGTTTCCCATTCCGATAACCTTTGGTGGGAAATTGTAACATCCCGAGTTGTGATATGTGAAAAAGGCTTAAGAGAATTGATTTGGCTACCTATGTCACCAAAGTTGACTTACCTTTTCCGGAACACATCCTGAAAGAACTCCAGAGTTAAGCATGCTTGAGCTGGAGTAGTGGAAGGATGGGTGACCTATCGGGAAGTGATTCGCGATAGCGTGCGAGTGAGGCCAAAGCATGGGAAAAGGTCGGGTGGTGATTGCAGGGTCAGTAAACAATGATTTCGAGCCTTTGGAAAATTAACGGACCGACCGTCAGACGGGATGGGGCCCACGGGCCGAGAGAGCGGGCGTGGGTGGCCCATTAGCCGTGGGCGGGTCGGGGCGTTATAAGTGGTATCAGAGCTGGTTAGCCGTCTCAGTTCTGACCTGAGAGGCGTCTTAAGACCTGTCATGGGGCGCAACGAGGACGTTGCGTTCTTTGAGATGGGGTGAATTGTAACATCCCGAGTTGTGATATGTGAAAAAGGCTTAAGATAATTGATTTGGCTACCTATGTCACCAAAGTTGACTTACCTTTTCCGGAACACATCCTGAAAGAACTCCAGAGTTAAGCGTGCTTGAGCTGGAGTAGTGGAAGGATGGGTGACCTATCGGGAAGTGATTCGCGATAGCGTGCGAGTGAGGCCAAAGCATGGGAAAAGGTCGGGTGGTGATTGCAGGGTCAGTAAACAATGATTTCGAGCCTTTGGAAAATTAACGGACCGACCGTCAGACGGGATGGGGCCCACGGGCCGAGAGAGCGGGCGTGGGTGGCCTATTAGCCGTGGGCGGGTCGGGACGTTACAATCACGTGCAACGTCAAGTCCGGTGAAGTGATCGAGCTAGACCTTAGTTGCAGCTACCTAGGTGGCCGGTTTCATTCCAATAGCAGTCTTCAAAACCTTCATTCTCTAACCACCCTAGACCTTTCAAGAAATCGTTTTAGTGGTCAAATCATGTCTTCAATTAAAAACCTTTCTCATATCACCTCTCTCGACCTTTCACTTAATCAGTTCAGCGAGTTCATTTTTTCTTCGATTATAGACCTTTCGAATCTCACCTTTCTCGATCTTTCATCTAATAGTTTTTCTGGTCCGATTCCATCTTCAATTGGAAACCTTTCTCATCTCACCTATCTTAACCTTCATTTGAATCAAATTTCGGGTAAGATTCCATCTTCTATTGGAAATCTTTATAACCTCACTTATCTTGACCTTTCTGGGAACGAGATTGTTGGAGAAATCCCATCTTCTTTTGGCAATCTAAACCAGTTGACCAGCTTAAATGTTGGTCTCAATAGGCTCAATGGAAGCTTTCCCATTGAACTACTGAATTTGACAAAGTTGTCATATTTAGGACTCTATTACAATCAGTTCACAGGAACAATTCCTCATAACATCACTTCACTATCCAAATTGACGACCTTTGATGGAAGTAACAACGCTTTCACTGGAACCCTGCCTTCTTCTCTCTTCACCATTCCTTCTATTGAATATGTTAGATTGTCTGATAACCGATTCAATGGTATTCTTGACCTTGGGAATATATCTTCACCACCTCAGCTAGGACTGTTATACGTTGGCAATAACAACTTGAGAGGGCCAATCCCAGCCACGATATCAAAATTTACCAACCTTGTAGAACTTCACCTTTCCAATTACAAGACACAAGGTCCAATTGACTTTAATATCTTCTCGCATCTCAAGTGGCTCGAAGATCTTCACCTAACCCATTTGAACACGACCACTACCATTGACTTGAATGATTTCTTGTCATATTTTAAGAGGCTCCGTGTGTTGGTTCTCTCAGGCAACCTTGTTTCATTCACAAACAAGAGTCCAGTTTCAGATCCATCTTTGTTGCCTGAGTTGCAATTGTCAGGCTGTGGTATCACCGAGTTTCCGGAGTTTGCAAGATTGAAAAATTTGGAGAGTCTAGACATTTCAAACAATAAAATCAAAGGACAAGTGCCTGGCTGGTTATGGACGCTACCAAATCTTACTTACCTGAATCTTTCCAACAACACTTTCACTGGCTTCGGAAACTTAACAACAGTTTTAGTTTCAAGGCTATCTAGCCTAATCTTCCTTGCCTCCAACAACAATTTTACGGGAGAGATTCCCTCTTTCATATGTGATTTGCGCTCTGTATACATTCTTGATTTATCAAACAACAACTGCAGTGGTTTAATCCCTCGTTGTCTGGGTAATCTCAACCGTTCTCTTGAAGTTCTAAACCTTCGTCAGAATCGTCTTCATGGAGGTCTTCCTGAGAATATATTTGAAAGCTTAATAACGCTTGACGTCGGTCATAACCAACTGACGGGAAAGCTTCCAAGAACTTTGATTCATTTTACTAGTCTTGAAGTTTTGAATGTGGAAAGCAACATTATCAATGACACGTTTCCGTACTGGCTGAGTTATCTACCACAACTAAAAGTAGGCCTGGGCATTCGGGGTCCCAATCGGGTTTCGGTTTTATCCAATCGGGTTTCGGTTTTTCGGGTTTATCAAAATCAGCTCCATTCGGATTATATGAAAGTTCGGTTCGGGACCGGTTCGGGTTCTATCGGGTTCGGGTCGGGGTTAGTAAATCTTCAAAGAACCGGTACAACCCAATATATTTTCGGGTTCGGGTCCCAATCGGTTTTTCGGTTTAAAAGTACTTGATTTTTACCTATTTTATAACCAAAACATGACTAAAATCGGTTCTTTAGTTTTAAAATATCTGATTTGTACCTATTTTATAACCAAAACTTAAGTAAAATCGATTCAAAAATAAGGAACATAAAAGAAAACTAAATAAATAAAAACATAAAACGAAAACCAAGTTCTCATGAAATGAAACATTGTTACCGAAAACAAAATCAAAATCTAAATACTTCAAGATTCAACGGCCATCTTTATCCATCAACCTTCATGTAATAGAACCAACAACCTTCATGTAATAGATAAGTATTTTAGATGTTCAATATTTCTTAGTGTATTTTGGATACATATTAGGAATTGAGATCATGTTTGGTACAAGATCTTTTCGAGGTTTTGAATGTTTCGGGTTCTATCGGATATCCATTTAGATTCGGGTTCGGTTCGGATAATACTCATAACCCAAAATACCACAAAACAAGACCCATTCGGTATTTACATCGGGTTCGGATCGGTTCGGATTCATTTTTATCGGATCGGATTCGGTTCGGGTTTTCGGGTTCGGTTTATTTGCCCAGCCCTAACTAAAAGTTCTTGTGTTACGCTCCAACGCCTTCGCTGGACCGATACATCAAACTTCGTTCTCTAAGTTGCGAATCGTCGACATATCGCACAATCACTTCAATGGAACTTTGCCATCAGACTACTTTGTGAAGTGGAGTGCTATGTCATCACTTGGTACAACTTATGATCAGCCACATGAAATGTACATGAGAGATTACTTTTACCAAGATTCAACGGTGTTGGTGAATAAAGGTTTAGAGATGGAGCTAGTACGTATCCTGAAGATCTACACAGCACTCGACTTTTCAGGAAACAAATTTGAAGGAGAGATCCCAAGGTCCATTGGTCTATTGAAAGAGCTTCTTGTGCTCAACTTGTCCAACAATGCTTTCACCGGCCACATCCCTTCATCTATGGGAAACCTGACAGCTCTTGAGTCACTGGACGTTTCCCAAAACCAGCTTTCAGGAGAAATTCCGGAAGAGCTAGGGAGCCTCTCATTCCTTTCGTACATGAACTTCTCTCATAACCAGCTTACAGGTCTAGTACCAGGAGGCACTCAGTTTCAAAGGCTGAACTGCACTTCCTTTGACGGTAATCCGGGACTTTCTGGCCCTTCTCTTGACGAAATTTGCAGAGATATTCACACGCCAACACCGCATGAAACGTTGGATTCAGAGGAAGAAGAAGAAGAGGAAGAGGTGTTGAGTTGGATAGCAGTTGTAATAGGAGTCATACCTGGTTTTGCCTTTGGATGGGTGATTGGATACATACTTTTTTCCTACAAACCAGAGTGGTTCATCAACCCTTTTGCCCGAAACAAGCGCAGAATCAGCAGCACCACAACTCATTAAAAAGGTAATTTTCCAGAGTTTTAAATCAACTTGTTAGAAAACACTGGAAGAACAAAAATATTATAGTGAAATCACCTGAGTTAACCTTTTCTTTTTTTGGTACAGGTCTTTTATAAGCCTACCTGAGGATTCTGAAAGAAGAAATACAAAGGAACCACTATGTCTATCCGTATCAAATAAGATTTGGGGTATCGTTTCTGGTTTAGCTTGGTGTTTTTCTCATTACTCTGTTTTTACTTTATTTTTTAGCAAACTTCTTTGTTCCTCTGGTACTGTTTCTGGTTTAGCTTGGTGTGTTTTTTCTCTATCTCTATTTTTTTACGTTTTAGCAAACTTCTTTGTTTCTCTGTAATTGAACAACAACTATGTTTCTTACGCTGAAAATTACAAGCACAGTCAAAGATGTATCGTTTTTTCCCCTCTTGTGAATCTTAACATCAACTGTTTAGACGTGAGATGAGCAATGAACAGATGATCCAGATAAAAAGCTATAATCAACACAGTTACACAGGGCTTTAGAAAAGGATGTACATATTATATATGGATATTTCGATTGTTCATTCAATGAGACACATTAACTCATAGAAACTATTAAACTTTGCAAATATAATATCAAGATTCCATTTTGTGTATATACAAAGTTCAAAATTTTAAGCTTATGATTTTCGAATGTGACAATACAAAAAAAAAAGGAAAAAGTTGCGTTGATTTATCTACTCTCATTGATAATGAATGATGAGTAGAAGAGGAAGAGAAATGGCTAGTAAAGGGGTCTTATTTTCTCCATAAAGGTTTTAGCTTATGATTTTCGAATGTGACAATACAAAAAAAAAGAAAAAAGTTTGCGTTGATTTATCTACTCTCATTGATAATGAATGATGAGTAGAAGAGGAAGAGAAATGGCTAGTAAAGGGGTCTTATTTTCTCCATGTCCACACTCTCTTGTTTCTAATTCAACCTTTGATTGTTTGATTAAATATGTATAATCTAAATTAACAATAACCAAATATATATATATATATATACTCAACTAAAATTTGGGTTTAACGATCATTGTCCATTTTATAAGAAAATTCCTCTTGGATCTTTCTTTTTATATTTTTCTTGACTGACTTTTTAATCGAATCCAAGTCTTGCTTCTCTTTGTTTTGGTGTCCACGATCTCAAAAAAGAAACAGCCAACTGATTGGTCACTTTCACAATCCCTCTGGTACGTTATCCTCTGATTTTTCAAAGATAAGCCACTACATGATCATGATGTATGTGACCTACGAGCTTGGACTCGAACCCACGAGCCAATCATGTAAGTAGCAATGAAAAGATCAAGCCAACACAAATGATGAATAGGCCCATGCCTTGCCCCCATTCTGTTCCCTTCTTTATTAATCTACAGAAACAATCTTCTTCAGAAGAAGATGCGTGAGCTTCAACACGATAAAGATTGATGCAAAGTCATATAAGCAAACAGCCAAATCAATAGCTTGGTGGGTTTGGTCTTCCAAAAGTAAATTATGGAAGAACATGAATGTCTCTGATGTACATTGTCCTGGAAAGAGAACTCTGAGACCTGATTACGCAAAAGACTAATTGGTGATCACAAAAAAAAAGGAGAAAAGAACGCTATTTGAAACTGCAGGCATTGATACAGAAACTATCATACATTAAACACTTGACAAAAGTACATGTTGATATGTCTGTCAGATTACTACAAGAGTTTCTTTCACCAATCTGCTTTGCTACCAATGTACCCTAAATAAGATAAGTAAACACAAAAAAAAAAAGCATTACTCTAACTTGAAACCTAGTGAGTAAGAATAATAACAGTTTCTCCAATCTCCATGAGCTGAGCTCTCAGATCCAACCATTGCTCTACCACAGTATAGCTTCTCCACAAATCTAATCTCTACAACTTCTTCCCTGTACAACAACAACACAATTCAAGTTTTCAGTAACTCAATTAAGTAGATGCTCAAAGTTATGGTTCCAAATCAACAATCTGAAACCTCACAAGCTAAAGATTCAATCTTTACAAGCACATAAAAATGAAAACTTTACCATATTCACACAATTGCTTAGCAGAGACAAAAGAAAGTTTATATCTTTACCTGAAGCAGCAGCAGCTCTACACTTGCCAAGCTTGGATCTTTCAAGCTCCATCTGCATATCCATCAACATGTTCATCCGTTGCAACTCAAGCTCCTTAGCAGCTTCCATCCTCTGCTTCTCCAACTCAACCATCATCCTCTGCTTCGCACCTTCCATCCTCTCGTACACCTCCCCTAACTTCAAAATCGCTCTCGCCAGCTCCCTACACGACGACCCTTCACCTCCACTCGGATCCACCTCCTCAACTCTCCGATGCTTCCTCACCACAAACCCCCAATCTCCCACCTCATCATCATCATCATCATCATCATCATCGTCCAGAGAGCTTCCACTCGATTTAGATCCGGTTTGATTCAAAGTATGATTCTTTAACGCCGGTGTCACAACTCCGGTAGATTTCTTCGCCGCGACGGGACCGATCAAGAAATCGAGCCTCTCGAAGAAGCACCAAGAGGACGGAGAAGGCTTCGCCTTCTCCGTCTTGTACTTCTTCTTCAGCGTGTCGATCCGGTTCTTGCACTGCACGTCGGTCTTCGGCCTTCCGCTGCCGCCGTGGATCGAGTTGACGGCGTCGGCGACTTCTCTCCAGTCGTTCTGCCGGAGGTTTCCGCGGCTGAGGTTGACGTAACGGTCTCCCCAGGCTTCGATCAGCGTCGCCGTCGCGTCCTCGCTCCACCAGTCCTCCCGTCCCGGCGGAAGACGGTGGGGATGGGATTTTGATTGAGTCTCCGGCGTCGTCTCCATGGAGGATAACGTGCGCGGGTGAGAAGGAGGAGGCGTAGGATAAGAATCAGTGGTGGAGGAGGAGAGGATTTTTTGGTTTGGGGGTAAAGTTAAAGGAGGATTGATTTTTGATTACCGGCGGTGACGTCAGCATCGGCGATTATCTTCTCTTTTTCTCCGCTCTTAACCGGAATTATCATTCGTAACCGGTTTGGTCCGAAACTGGGTCCCATCAGTATTTGTCGTTTTGTCAAAGTTTGTTTAATGCGTAACTATGGCTAATGATTTGATTAATTACTTTAATTAAAGTTAATAGACTGATGATCTATTAGCAATCTATAAAATCATACTCGTGTTTTCTTTCACCAAATTTAATCCAAGTACTGACTGTTTTCGTCTTCTTTTTTTTTTCAAATAGCAGAAATTAGAACAATTGTTTTCTTTTTCCGACAGTGCAACTTCAAATCTGTAAAGAAAAATAAAACAACAGAGCTAGCAATAAGAGAAATTAAGACAAAACAAAAACAAAAATTAATTCATAAAACTCATATAAAATGTCGGAAATTATAAGTGAAAAATAATAAGCTGAAAAGAAAGAGCAACTCATGAGAGAAAGATCAAAGTAAATTGACAAGTAGACTAGTCAGGAGTTTACATCTCTCCCCCTCAAAAGAAAATAGTAACATGGCCTTCAACCAAAAATGACTCACCTAAAACCTCTCAAAAGAATATTACAAACGAAAGTACGAGTTTATTATCCACACATACACCTATAAAATCAAACAAGGAAACATTCCGACATATACCACCACGGTGGAGATTGCGCGCGCGACTATGAGTTCTCGATTACTTGAACGGATGGTTTAGGCTTAGTACCCGCCCATCGGAGGCATTCCATATGGTGGCATTGGAGGCATTCCTGGCATTCCTCCCATTGGTGGTGGCGGACCATAACCCCCTCCCATCCCTGGACCTCCTCCCATTCCTGGCATCGGTGGCGCAGGTAGAGCCAGTGGCAATAGTTGCGCGTACATGTTCTGTTTTCATAACAAACACACGAAGTTAGTGTGTTTTTCTACTTATTTTTACGCACGTTTGGGATGATGTCTAAGTGTAGTACCTGTTGGGACATGACATCCTTCTCTTCCTGCTCTTTAGCCTTCACTTCTTTCTGTGCCTCTAGCTTGTCCTTGATTAGTTCGTCCACTTTCCCAGAGTATTCTCGGATAAACTGCCCATGTAAAAAAGGGAGAAAGAGAATTGATCATATATAGAGTTTATACGGTTCCTATACAGTTTGAAGGATTTGGAGGATAAATCACCTGGAGGAGATACGGGAAGGCAAAGTCAATCATGTTGTTGATCCAAGCAAGTTCTAGAGCAACATCTGGTCTGATTAAGTCATAACACACAAAGAGACATGTGGCAAAGCATTCCTTCTTCCCCTGTAATAATAAATAAACGCGACAAGAAAAAAGATTGTTAATTTGATCCTCTGTTTTACTAAAAAGCTAGCTTTTGATGTAGTCGGGCTTGAAACACATACCTGTTCAATGAAGTAAACGAGAAGTTGTTCTGCAAGGTCATGGTCGCCGGATTGTGAAGCGGTTTCCATACAGTCCTTGTACATGTTATCTTTCTTCGACAAAGCAATTGATTGCTTCCATCTACCAGCTTTCTTGTAAATATACGCAGCCACACGTCTCATTTCTACAAGCTCGTGTTTCTCAATCTGTTCGTACCATCCACGTGAAGATATGAGAGAAGATGTAAAACGTATACTTCGATATAGATAGATTTAAAGTCTTTACCTTCTGAGCGAGGCCTATCTGGTCAAAGCTGTCATGCAAATCGATAGACTCGCGCAACCTGTCATAGTCTTCTTCTTCTACGTATATCTCATTCAGAGCTTCGTTTACAGCAGAAACATTGTTGCTCTGAACTGCAACCATGTAGGGCTTGATAAGGCGCAATTGACCAGCCTGAGATCAGGAAGAAAAATATCATCAGAAATCAATCAACTTTTAGCCATGGCAGATAAATTAAAATCAAGGGTCGGCCTCGAACCTTGCGCATAATATCAACGACACGTGTGTGATCTAACCGCAGAGCAAGCACATTGAGAAGATCGTTGATTATATCAGGGTGCTCTTGCAAGTAGAAGTGAACGGCCTTGTAGTAAAGCTCAACATTCGCAACCTTGGCAACAATGTCTTTGAATTGCATGTGCTCCCATGCTTCAGGAGAGTGGTTCATGACAGTGGTAGCAGCATTATCAAACTCATCATACTGAATGTAAAGATAGGTAAGTTCCTGCCAGTGCTGTTGTTCATCACAGGCCCGTATAAGCTTGGGAATATTGAGGCGAGTGGAGAACAACTTGATGTGCTCCATAAGCTTCTCATAACGATATCTGGCGTACAGTACACCCAGCTCGGTGAAGATCCCCATGTGAGCCCGTTCCAGACCGAGGCCACTCTCCATAAGTGAGATTAGTTCACTGAAGCATCCTCTGTTTTGGTAGAACTCGCTAACTTCTTCCAGGTCATCCACCTATAAGGGAACAAAAAGATTACCCATGAGAAAATAATATTATGCAAAATGGAATAAAATTTCACCAAGATCAGGTAAATTATTCACCTGTATAATAACGTTAAGTCCACATATTTGAGCCAACCGGAATTCCTCTGCATCAACACAAGCAAAGCAGACTTCCTTCCATGTCTTTGCACTGTTTGCTTTCCTTGCAGCATCAACAGCACCTTGGAACTGCTGCAACTTCACAAGAGTGACGGCTAACTTGGCCCAGTTTGAAATGAACGCATAGATTATTTTCGCAGCCTCGTACAGAGCTTCGTCATACAGGCGATCACCGACAGTTTGTAGGTTAGCAACGTTTGGCATCAGAATAAATTCTTCAATCTCACCCAACCTATCAATCTTTGCATAAGCATAGATGAGCTCACTATCAACCTTGGGTTCTTTCACCTTCTGTCTAACCATAAGAAGGTATCTGACCAAGTCATCATAGACATTAGCATCTTCAGTAGCACGTATGACCTCCAGGAAATGAGTGGCATCCTCAGCACGGATAAATGACTCAATTGCATCACTGACTAGTCCATCTCTGAGCTGAGCCTTAGCGACTTGGCTCCAAACAGAATCCTCTTCAACCCGAAAAGCAAACTCAACGGCACGCTCAATGCTTCTGACGTTATCCAACAATACGTTGACAGCTTGAACATTTAAGTTAAACTTCTTAAAAATCGCAAATGCTTCCTCATATAATTGGGCATCAACCGCAACTTCTCCAACAGCCGGACCATCAAAATTATCTAGCCTGTTAATGTAATCCATAACTCTAGACGGATCTGCCTTGATTGCTGTCAGTATAAGCAGATTTTGCAGATTGAAGTTTCCACTGAAGGCCGAGTTTTGAAGCACAATCTTTTCCAGAAGTTCAATAAGCTCATGCGGGAGATCAGCAGTCATGAATGCTTTAACAGCTGCAGAGACTTGCTCTGGGCTCTTGCTTTCGGGTAAAGCAGTAGACACAACTTGGTCAATAAGTTGTCTTCTATACTCATTTTCCTCCACAAGAACCTTGTCCCAGAGGTCACCATCCATCCTCTCCACTACGTACCTGCAGTTGGAAATCCGTGCATAAGCAAACTACAGAGGAACCACTGTGGAATAAGTAAAAAGTTTGGCTAGCAGTAATCAAATACCTGGCTTGTAACTTGAACAAAGAGTTTTTGTTGGTGACATTGATGAGTTCTTCATCACATTGTCCTCTTCTGTATGCCACAACAGCCAGGGTGGGATCACGTTTCTCGCAGTACTTACCCACAACCTTAGAGTCATAGTACGGGTTGGTGGTTAGGAAATGCTCAGGGTTGTTGTTGCTGTCTATGATAATTTTACCCAAGGCATTGTGGACATGCGTATCTTGGCTTCCCTCACTAACTAGATGCTCCAAGAACTGAGTAAGGAGACGGAGTCGATTTCTGAAAAGACAAATACATATTAGCTCTTAGATAAAAAGGGGCAATATCAACGAAACAAAGATGCCTAAAAAGATTCATACCTCTTCTCACATTCCTCAACAAGGGGTTCGACTGGAAGCAATGAACGAACAGAGAGAATGAGGCCTTTTATAAAATCTTCAGGGCATTCGTCATCAAGCAACTGCCCCACAACTAAGGGAGCATTCCCAGGGTTGACCTGCAAAAGCAATCACAATTATTTAATGCATAAAATGCCAACCTTCCACACACTAACAGTAGCCTCAAGAAACTACATACCTTCTGAACGTAACCTTCAATGTAACGAAGCATGTTGTTTGTGTACAGGTAATGGGTCAGATCAGGTACAAAGCCAAAACGATCGCAGACATTTATCAAAGGCCGGGCATCAGGAAGCTTAGCTTCCATCAAAAAGTTCTTCGTCTTTTCAGCATCATAAAAGTTAGACTCTCTAGTGACACGCTCAACCTCCTTGATTTGACCAGTCTTGGCAGCTGCTTCAATGTACTTGAAGTGAATCTCGGGATCCTCACTATCGCACAGAAGGAAAACATTGTTTATCATCAGAATATAAACACAAAGATTGTGCTTATATACAGGAAGGTATCTGATAAATCACCTCATACTCAAATATGAACCTAGGAAAAAGTATAGTCCTTCATACGACTTGAACTGCTCAAAGAGTTTGATGCATGAATCAACACCAAGTTGCTCACAGTACTCCTTGCAAGCCTGCAATGATATGGATACGTTAGTGTCACGTTACACAATAAAAAATTCATATCATACCACAACACAACACTTACCTGAACGATTATCTGAAGGTTGCCTCTCAGGTTAACCAACAGAAGATCCTTCATGCACTCCATAGCCCACTCGCTGGAAAGAGTACCAAAAAACTCGACAAGAGCCTAAATATTGAGAAGAGAGATATTCAGCAAGTCGACCATCCAGGAGTTTAGCAACCAAAATTTAGTTCAGAGGTATTACCTGCGGCTCAATTGCATGTGTGTTCACAATTACACGTTTAATATCAGGTAACTCTGAGTAATGCTGCACAGGGCAAAACAAAGAAATAAGAAAATACATCTCTATTAGGCCAACAAAAAAGAGTAAACGTTGAGCAACAACCTTTAAAGATTGGATATAAAGTCCAGCCTTTTCACAAAGCTGAGCAACCCGAGGGCGGTCATAGTGGCTGAACATCCCATTTGCTAAAATTGCATCAGCCACATTGGGAAAGGTTACCAAATTGATCTCCAAAACCTGAGTTGAAAGTGGAGTACAAGGTCTCAGAAAGGAATATGAATAGTGAGAGCACAGACAGACGCAAGGTGGCAACTATTTTCAACCTTAGTTTGTAGAAAAGCATGCTCAGGTAAATTTGGCTTCAGAACATCCAAAAGGAAAGCAGTCGCTTCACGGATCAGATTTCTCTGTATATGCACAAGTAAATTAGCACAGGTGTGAATATTGGTGTATACACTATTTTACCGACCTGAAGGAAAAGATCAGTTATGGTGTTGTAGTCAACTGGACAACCTCCTTCCATTTGGGACATCATTAAAGCGAAATTTACTGCTCCCTGCATAATAAACAACAACAGGTTAATATTAATTAATAAGAGTGACTCTCCTTGTGCTATGCAGCAAGCATCCAGTAAACCAGTATTTCCAAAGTTTTAATATGTCGCAAGTATCAAAAATGCACAAAACTAACCTGAGGATCCGTACGGAGTATTGTTTGCAGAAGAAACATGTAATCAGGCGTGTACCCAACCTAAAGTCACAAATATGAAAAAAAAAGATGGTACGTTGTTAGCACATTTAACTTCCGGGTAACCATAACAGGGGAGGGGAAAACTTTTAAACTTATTGTCTACCTGCTTTGAGTAAATCAGTATTTTGTCAAACTCCCTTCGCTCTGCAAAAGCTGCTACGACTTTTGGAGTAGCTCGAGCTTTGATGTATATTTTCAGAGCCAGGTCATTATCCACAGTCTGGAACAGAAAAAATTATGGTTACAACATATGCTAAAGGAGGCATTAAAGGACAATGGTCAATTTTATAATTACCTTGACAAGGTCTCCAAGTTCTTCACTGCATTCTAACTTATCCTCTGCCAACCAGTTTTCCAAAAGGTTCTTCTTGTTTTGATTCACAACAAGTCGGGATAGTTCCAAAGACTCATATGAATTGAGCTTCCCTCTAGTCAAAAGGGTTCCAAAATACTGTAGCAAGGGAGGAGTTTGCCCTGCTTGTACAGGAACACTCTGCAAAATTCAATAGTGCGATGTTATTGTTTTCAAAAAAAAGATAGCGTTACATCTAGCACATAGCATGTTCGCAGAGGACTACTTGCTTGAATATGGAACAAATACCTGGAACTTAGCCACCGTATCAGGTGTCCGTAGAATCCCCTGAGGAGATTCAGCAGCAAGTTCAGCAGCCTCCTTGTACTTTGTTTGAGCAAATAATTCTTGGAACCGCTGGACAACCTGCGACATCCAAACTGAATATGAGAAATTTCACACCAACGAATGACTCTCCTGTTCGTCCAGCTGGCGTTCGTTAACTATAATCCACACATCTGAACCAAGGTAACATACCAGATTTTCCGCACCAGGGAGGTTTCCTCTTTTAGCCAGATTGACAGCAAGTTCCAAATTGTTCAACTGTTATACAAAGGCATAGAGTTATTAAAATCTCATGTTGAAATAGTTAGACTGTATCGAGAAAAACTGAAAAGGGTTAAACATACTTGACCGCTAATAAACGGTATTATCGTAGCCTCGTTTACTGTAGCCAAAAGAACTTGTCCTCGCCTATTAATGGCATAGAAACCCCCAACGGAAGAAGCTTCAGAAGTCAAGAAAATTGGGTCTGGACTTATCCGATTTCTGTAGATAGCAGAAGCCGTCTCTAGATCGTATACAAACAACAGGCCAAGCTTGGTGATGACATATATCAAGTTAAATTTATGTGAGACCTGTCGGGAAAAAGAGAAAATGGTGTCATGGTTTTTCACCAGAAGCTAAGGGAGTTAATTGAACTTGTAATGCAACTACAAACCTGCATGGCTACAGGAAAGTCATCCGCAAAATCCGGGGGGAAAAAGAGATCTGCCTGCTTCTTTGAGAATGATGGTTTTCCTGCAGAAAAAAAAAAAATTGCCCACCTTTAGACATCAAATGATTACCAACTAAAAATGTAGCCTAAGATGCTAAATAACCATGAAAATATTGAGCAGTTGAGGAAGTTAACCTGGTTGTGCACCAAGCTCAATGACATGCAACTTTGATGTTATCTGCCCAGCATTAAAGCTCTTGCTTGCAAAGGATATAAGAATAGAAGGATTCTCATTCCCAGGGACCTGTCATTAATAATGTTGATTGTCATACTAAAGTTCAAGATTAGACCACGGAGTGAACTCACAAAGGAACCACATAGTTAACCTTAAACTGAGCAAATGAAGCAGCATGCGCTTCAAGGGCCTGGCTCCGCTGTTGATTTACAGAGAATAGCTGCATATTCCCTTTTACCAATTGTGGTCTCTACATAAGGTAATATGGAAAAGAGCCAGTCAAGAATATATGCAATGACAGCCATTATGATGTCTTTTATTTGACCTTATATGTGGCGCAGAAAACCTACCTCAGGAGAGCCAGGAGCAATTCCAATCAACACCAACCACTTCTCATCAGGAGAGCACTTATAGTTAATAATTTGATTGTTTGCCAAATTGGCAGTTCTATCAAACATCTTAACTGGCTCAGAATCACCTGGAAATATCGGAGCAAATTTAGAAACTACATATACACGATACTAAGAAGATAACAGTAAACTAAGGATCTAAAACCTTCAATCGACCAATGATACACGGAAGTTTGTGTGACCAGCCCCAACATCTTTGGTGTAATCCATTTCCAAAATGCAACCTATAAAACATGTGGGATTAATAATATCCGAAAATAAAATCCAGACCACCAAAGTCAAACTCTGATGAAGTGTACAACATGAAAGATAATCAAGTAACAAACAAGTTTTCTTCGAGTCTCACCTGCTCAGGCATCTGATGTGATTTCAACTTCGCTTTTGCTTCGATGTTAAATATCTGAAGATGATCCTGAGTGGTTCCTGGAACTTGAGCTATATACAAATTAAAGATACAAGTGAGTATCAAAGGAATAAATAAGTGATACCCAATGTAAGGAAACATCCACTACGATAGGCTTGAGAAACATACTATCTTTCTCATGTCCAGAACAATAACATAGGATCGAAGCATATGAGTGTAGGTAGGTACTTTTCCATACTGAATTAATAAAATTGGTTTTCTAACAAATGATGCATCACAACGGGCGTGCACTAAATCAAAAGCACCCAATCCGTAATAGATACCATATTATGTTAACAAAATGAAGTATGAGTTATCAATGATTTCACAAGAAAAACTTCAAAAATTACTATTCTAGGTGCACGGTTAAGAAATAGATGGAGACAGGTACCTTTCAAGGCAAGGATCCTGGAGTTTGGGTTCATAAGAGCAGAATCCGCAGTTATAGGTCTCCTTAGAGGCTGCATCGGCATGTTCATATCTATAATCACCACGCTGTTCTGCGGCGCCGTCTCTCGTACACATATGTACTTGTCAGACTCCATAGTAACATTCGTAAACGTGATGAATTGCTGGTTGATCCCAATGCTCGGAAGCTGTAAAAAAATTCAAAAAATCATCATATCGCATAGTTCATGAACTTAGTTACAAGATCCGAGTGAATCACCACACAGGACTACACAAAAAACTTCGAAATCGAGGCTCGATACATTGAAGGTAACACAGATCTGAGCTTATGCTAAGAGATCAATCCAGAACAAAATTGACTGATACGGAAACGATCGAGTAGAATTCAAATAGAATCAATCATAGAACAGTCTGAGCAGAACTAATCGTTCAGCTCGATTCCAAGAGATATGCATAAGTTTCTATAAATGGAGACGGTAGAGAGGGAGAGAGAGCTCACCGTAAGGACCTCCTTCATCGTGATTGGGGCGTTTGCTGCCGCCATGATTGACCTCAGATCGCGGCGGTGGCAGAATCAGATCCAAGGCCGGGAAGAGACCGTTCACGGTCAGGAGAGAGAGAGGAGCGATGCGAGAGAGGATTTTGAAATCGATGCCAGATCTGAGGTAAGTGAACGAGAAATGAAGAAGGAGAGAGATGCTTTTTTTTTTTGCCTTTGCTAGTGAGAAATGACGAACAGCGATCTAATCTAGTCACTCGTCGAATATAATGGGGAGAACCAAAGGAGACGACGTGCTGTTTTGCAAATCAACGGGTCGGGTCGGGTTTGATCTCGACAACCAACTGGTCAGTTTTTTGTAAAAAAAAAAAAAAATTCCCAAGATAACATTTTTAATTTATGTTCATAAAAATAGCAATGCATTTTTATTGTATGATTAAAACTTAGGGTTTAAATTTAAGAATAAATATTAGAGATAGATTTTAAAATTTAAAAGATAAATATTAAAAATTCTAAATATAAAAATAAACTATTTTGGTCATTTTCTTCTTTCAAAAAGCTTATTTGTGACAAAAATTTACAAATAAATATTTGAGAAAATGTCCATAATGCCTCGTGGAATTTTATGCGGATGTTTTGATTTTATGGTCGAGAAATATAAATGGAAGAATATATAACGCTTTGTGTGATTCTCTTAGCCACACAAGGCAGTATATCTCAAACTTCTCATTCCAGGTTCTTATAACCAATCTATGGGGGTGATTGGTTGGGCTTTACCTTCCTACTTTAGCTTTATTTATTTTTAAATCACTAAATTTTACTAATCATACTGTAGCTTTACTTTTAAAAATTAAAATCACAAGTTTTTATTTAGTTTTACTAATCATTAGCTTTATTTTTAAAGCTACAGCAAAAAAAATAAAACAAAACTTTTTCTTATGTATTTTAGGCAAAAATGCTACATCATCTTTTTATAGGCTGTAGAATCTGTAAAATGAAAAAAAAATCTATAATATCAAATAAATTATATAATCATAATAAAAACTTTTGTAAATATTTTAATTTTGAATTTGAGTGTTTTTTAATTATTAAGATATTTAAATAATAGAAATATTATTTACATATCATATTTTAAATTACAATAAATTTTGATAATTTATAAAAAGTATTAATATAAATTATTTTAATTCATATAAAATAATAATTTTATATATACAACATATATTAAATATATTTTATTTTAAAATATCTACAGCCTATAATCTTAATCTACAACAAATTTAACTACAGCAAAAGTCTCTGCAAAAAAATTTTACAGTAACAATTTTACAGCTACAACCAATTTATCTACAGCTAAACATCTACAGCTAAATTTTTAAAGCTACAGTCGAACCAATCATCACCTATATGTGTTTACTAATCACAGATAGAAAAACGGGAGGAGTTGAACCGAATTAAACCGGGTTGGTGACTATTTGCATGAGCATGGAGGGGTACCGAGTATGAAGTGGATTTGAAGCTTGGTAGAAATGTGTATTTGGTAGATATATAAAGTGATGGAGTCGTGGAAAGAATTGGTAAGATATTGTTTTCAATACTTTGCATTTCTGTATTCATCTATATGACCAGTATTCACATGTACACTACTACTACAACCACCCAAAAGCGAACCCAATGCACTGGCATGAGATTCCACAGACATGGTTTAATTTAGTTCATATGCCTCTTTATGCTTTCATGACCAGCTAACAAAGTAACAAGAGGCTACAATTTAATGTTCAATTCCCTTTAACTCGAAATACCTTAAGCTATCCTTAACATACTAATGCATGCAGACATGGTCTCCAAATCTTCAAGACATTCTAACTTATCCTCTGCCAACCAGTTTTCCAAAAAAGTTCCAGTAGTCTAATTTTTCACGTCATTGCTTTTTTTAAAAATTAAATTTGGACATCGAGACATTGTTGTAACCAAAAAGTTTGATTATCATTCTTCTTCTTCTTTTTAAATCACTCAGATTTTGTGGAATAGTAGAAGTAACAAGAAGACTTGTCCCTAGTCCCATTTCAAAATAAACAAATTAAACAACAATTCTTAAGAAAATTCTAAGGTTTGATTCTGTATCTGTCAAGTGGATCCTTGAAGAAGAGACGCTCATGGTATACTCTCCATGCGTAATCCTCAAAGCAAAAAGACTTAAATCCCTTTCTCTCATCACTTCTTGATACTCCTTCCTCCTCTTCTGCGTACTCTTCTTCTTTGTCGCCGTCACTGATATCTCTCAGTGGCGAAACCATAGAGTCCATGGGAAGTGTAAGCATCAATGTCATTGTTACAGACTTTCTTGGATCGTCAAGTTTTCCTGAGCACCCCACCGGTCGATATCTCACTCTTTTGAGCTCTCCATTTCTCCAAACCTACAATTTTCAAATTGTTTTGTAGCAGGTCTAAAGTTAAAACCAATTAACTAGACTATATATCACAGAATGCTTCGGACCATAAAGACTCGTATATAGTCCTTTGATATCAAGAATCACATGATCAAACTCAAACTTGGTATGTGCGTTCAACCCGGTTGAGTTACAAACGGTTGAGTTACAAACGGTTGAGTTACCACATACCAACTACCAAGTTGAGTGAAACTGTTCAACTTGGTATGTGGTATGAAGACCTATATGTTTCGGTTTCTTTTATCTTTGTGTTTAATGCTTTTTATCAAAGAGAATGTTTAATCCACGAACATTTTAGTTTAATGGAAGGAAGTTGTGTTAAAAAAAAAGTTAATCTATAAATATAAATTATTTTTCAATCCAAAAATAAATTATTTTTCACTAGGATCTAATTTTAATTTTCCTAAAATAAATAAAAGATGAGAAACTGTTACATTTTATAGGAAACCTTGTTGATTTTTTGGACAATTGCTAATGCAATATAAGGAAATGAAATATGTTCCATTTTTAAAATGGAGAATTCTCAAATTCATATTTTCTTTCCCAAAGCCATTAAAAATCTGCCACAAAAGAAAACACATTCCCATATAATCCATAAACACCCCCCGTAAATCTCGCCTGCTCCTGCTCCACAATTATTTGCTGTTGTCAACAGTCTCAGTATTGGAAATATCAAAACTTCTAGTAACTCTTTTTGATCAATGCGTGGAAAAAACATTTATTTTGAAAAGGACATGCATGTGTGTTACTGTTATCTGATTGACATAAAATAATTCGAAGCAGCGATAAAGTTCCATACCATCTCAAAGACGATAATGCGATAATTAAACTGATTAACAATTGATAACCACTTAATTACGATCATTAAAAAAATTAGAGACTAACCTGAGCAATGTCACCCAACGTCACAAGAACCGACTCAACTCGAGGCGATACAGACACCCAGCCAGACTCGGACAGCAAACAATACTTCTGTTCCCTTATCTGGTACTGTAAACAAACAACAAACGGATAAAACCCGTTGGTTATCGCCGGTTTATCATCCGGAACATCTTGGTTAAGCCACATCATAGTACTAAACCGGGTCGAATCATCTCCAACCGGGTTCTTGAACCCTAACGCGCTCGCCAGCATCTCTACAGTCTTCAGCCCAACTTTCTCCAGACACCGAGTGAACTCGCCCAGTGAACTTAGCTTTAAGCCTTTAACTCGCCCGACTCGGTTGTACAGTCTGCATCTAAGCAAAACGACGGCGTTTCAGCGTCGGCTTCGTAGCCAAGTGGCCAGTTCTTTGGAAACGTTGTTTCCTTCTCCTCCTCACTTAGCTCTATGAGCGAGAGAGCTTCGGACTCGGCAGCTTCAGCGAGTCCAGAAGGGAGGATAGTATCCGAGTCAACGAGTTGGAAGTAGCCGAACTCTGTAGCGGCGGAGATAAGATCGCCGCGGCTCTCGGTGGAGAAAGTTACTGTCGGCAGAGATGCAACGGTGGAGGATAGGACGGAGGAGCGGCGGTTGGGGAGTGAGAGGTTAGGAGGGAGACGGTTGAAGAGGCGGGAGAGAGCGTCGGCGGTTGACTCTGACTTGGTGGTGGTGTTGGGAAGTGCGCACGATGGAGTTGGTGGAGGAGCCGCCGTGGCTCCACCGTTGATGTTTGGAAGTTGGTGGTGGTGGTTCAGGTGGGCCGAAGAGGAAGCCATTTTAATATATCGATGCGACGTTGAAAGAGAGACAGCTTAAATGATGATGCAAGTGAGTACAAGAGAAAGAGTATTTGTTAAAACATATGTAGAACCTTGCGTGTACGCATGGAGCACACGTGTGAGTGTGTGTTTAGTTTAACCTGATTTTGTAGATTTGATTTAAGATCGTACCAAATAAAATAAACTGGGCGAATAAATCAGCCGAATGTTTAATTGATTGATTAAGCCAGAACAAATGGATTAACTATAAAATTGCAAAAGGATATAAGAATTTTACATACGTTGTAACTTGTAAGAGAAGAGGAACATTTTTGTATAAATTTTCTTTTCGCTAAAAACACATTTTCATATTTGTTTACTAATCATATGCGGCTATTTTGTTAGGTCCTTCGGATTGAAACATATGCATGTTTATGTGACATAACAAAATTTCCCAACGTAAGAAATTGTAAAATAAAATGTATTGTAATATAATAAAGGTTGGGAATATTTGGACAAGCCAACCTAATAATGTGAATAGTATATTACAATAGGCAAAAATAAAATACATATATTTTGTTGAGTTTACATTTATTTTTCGTTTTGGTGAATTTACCTCAACTGATGTATTTAGTTAAATATGAAAATCAGAATCATGTTTTGGTTATCTGATAAAATTAAATCATATAACTAGACAAGCTAGGGTATGTGGGGTGATGTCAGGATAAATTAATGAGTTTGTGATATAGTTTTATACGCATGCGCATATGTATAAATAATACCTTATAAAGTTTAGGTTGGGTTGTCCAAAATATTCCCAACCTTTTGCATATATTATTATTCTCAAATGTCCCTTACTTTATGGGTGTTGTATGTTTGTATATGGTCTAAGCCAGACTAGTCGCAGAATTATTGGTTCCCCACTTTCCTCACACTTATTTCCTTCTTTTAAGATCCATTTACTTTAGTTATCTATTCATCTATATGTCCACTATCTGTCCTCCAACTCCAAACATAGTAGCCCTGGCGTTGAACCATCAAACTCAAGATTGTCAATTAAGGAGGTCTTGGTATTGAGCATTGAGGCTTCGTTCTCCAAGTTCGATGCGATGTTAACTTACCGGGATTGGATGTTATATGGACTGGTTTTTAGGAAGTACAGATGTGGTTCTGATCTCGAGGTAGTAAAAAAGCTGGTGATCAAAGGGAGAAGATGAGGTCTGATCTCAAGGGAGAAGATTTGGTGTGTTGGAGAATCATAAATATCTCTTGAAGCTTTTGCTATCGGCTCATCGTGGAGGAGCAATCAAAACAAAATTTAGAGGAATTGCTTTCGTTCAAATATATGGTTCCTCCTGGTGTTAAAAGAGTCCTCTTATATGAAATGAATATTTTAAAGCTTGGCTTATTGTTAACACTTAACCATGATGGATTATTCACTTTATATGTATATCCAAGTGTATTATCTTAAAAAAAATTCTGATTAAATCCTTTTGCTTACATAGAAAACGAAGAAAGCAAATAGCTGAACATTGCCAAAACAAAAACAAATTCCACTTAAGATATTTGACTAATGACTACTATTGACGTTGTGTTAAAAAGGAAAAGAGACTACTATTGTGTCTTGACATTAGTGTGTGTCCCCTTCAAAATAAATCAGCAGCAATGGGAGTGTAAACATAAGAAACGTAATTGATTCAAACTCTCTGTAAGGTCATGTTTATCTGGAAACATGAATGGAGTTACTTGAGAGGAGGACTAACAACATTGGATCGTGACTGATTAATCAATAACATCTATCATGACATTGCATGTGATACATCAACTTTTCCCGCAGATCCCACATTATCATCTAGTAGAAGCAGCAAGTAACTTAAACAAGAGACTAAAAGGGTTTGGAATTTTGGTGTATTCATGCTACAAAAGCTTTAAACTTGTTGCATATAGAAGCAGCTAAACCAGTACTAAGGAAGTGTTACAGGGAGCCTGATAAGTCTGAACCTTTGCCATTACATTTACTGAGAATCTTAGCAAAAGGTATGAAAGAAGATCATTATGTGAGGGATGAAGGAGATGTTGTATACTATAAAGCAGATCCTAATCTTTATGGAGAGATCAAGGTAACAGCAAGTTAAAATGAAGCAGACAGAGAGGGAGAGATAAGCTGTGAAACTTATCCATTTCTGACCAGCTGAATTTTTTGCTTATCAATGTTAATTTTTTTGTGTTACCACTAGAGAGTTAATGTCTCTGAATACAATCAGATTGAAACGACAAGTTTGTTTTCAATAGACAATACTGAAGCTATATATACAAGATACATTGCATTGTATTAGATTGACCATTCTTAAGGTTAATATATATATGGATGCTTAAACCAAACATTTTTTTTTTTTTTTTTAAAACCAAACATTTTCAGTTTTTGTTAGTTTGTATTTTAAGGTTAGTTTCAATAATAATTTCGGGATGATGAATCTTGCTCTGAAAATATACATCAAAGCTAGCTAGAGCTACCCCCAAATGTCGTAGCAGCAACTAATATTTGATATATATCTGCATGCTGGTTTGATGCTTCTTGAGGATGTCTTAAGGTACTTCAAGTTAATACGAAGGAATATGCCGTTGTGGCCGCTCATGATCATTCATTAATCAGGCACTGTGAATATATATTCTCAGCCAGTCAGGAAAGCTTAAAGAGGCATATGAGCTTATTATACATGTGGAGGTGGAACCTCATGCTAGTAGTACATGTGGTTCGCTATTGAGTGGTTGTAGTGAAAACATGGGACTATACTGAGATTGCACCAGTTGTTGCTAGGCAAGTCTTTGAGCTTGTCAGAAAAAGACCAAAGTGCTGGTAAGTCTTTTACTATGCTTGCTTTTGGGTAGCTGTAGGCAAGTCTTGTTGCTTGTGGTCTTTCAATATGTAGTTGGTTACATTTGTAAATGTGCCTTCTATATTCAATGAACCATGTTTCCGTTATTGGGAAGCCGACCTTCTATTTATGGAACATGGTCAACCAACCATTTTATAATACGAGTTTTGCCCATAATATATGAACTGAACCATGTAAACTCTTAAACTCTGCTTAATTGATCTAAAAAGTAATCTTGAATTAACGAATATAGTTGGCAAGATAATAACTAAAAAAGTTTGATTGGTTTGTTGAATTTTCTGCGGGCGCCTACTTTGCTACAGCATGCCACAAAAAATAATTATCACTTACTTCCTTGATTTTTTTTGTCTAATTTTGTCATAAGTTAAATAATTATCATTGCACTGGCATAAATATGGATGGTTAGTCACCGTCCACTGCTAAAACAGATATAAGGCACCGTCCATTTACATAGTTAAGAAAATTATTGATACATTACAAACTCATTTTGCAGATGTGCGTACTATTCCATGGAACACGAGTCTCAATGTTACACATGTTTAACAGAAGGACAACACATAAAGGGTTGTTGAGACGACTTGGTGATATGAAGAGACGTTGCATGCTCGTTTTTCAGATGGTCCAGCTCGGTTTAATAAGTTCGTATCAACTTTATTTAGGAGGAACGTCAGGGTAAACGTCAGTTGAAGGAAAAAAAAAAAAACTTTTTACCATGAAACAATCTAGGGGGCTCGTTAGGGTATGGTTGACTCTGGCGTGCGCAATGGTTATTTGAAGAACTCTTCCCACTTTGGTGCTCGTGACGGGAATGAGAATTCCATCCAATGGAGAAAATGGAATTGCTCAGCGAAATTGACAAAGCCAAAGCAATAAAATAAAGAAAATAGAAATGTTTATTAGAATGAGTAACAAAGCCAAAAGTAGTAAGAAAACCAACGCATTAAACCAATCTGCAGTCGTCCGATTCATGCGCACAATTTTCCTAAGTTTTGAACTATTAAGAACACTTTGATATCTGAAGTAAAAATTCATTTTACACATAATAGAGATTATTAAAATTAGCACAATTCTGAGATATGAAAGTTAAAGGTCAACATTCTTCCAAAATGTGAAGTCACATCCCATCATGAATTTCTAATAGTTCATTCTCTAGGTTTTATAGTCTTCAAAATTTAGAATTTAATTAATGTTATTATAAGAATTTTTCAAAAAATTAAAATATCTGATATACTTTAGATTTTTTTTAAGATAATTCATTCAATAAATCCACTGATATTTATTTTAAATAACATAATATACAAATATTTTATGTTGATTATTATGTTCTAATGAAAATGTAGTTGAAACTATAATTGAATACCATTCAACTTTAAAATCTCTTAAGCCTACTTACAAATATAAAATACAACAATGTTGGATTTTAAAGCATTAATATTTAATTATTTTCTGAATTTTGATTGGATTATATTAAAATTACAAATTGAATATCTCCCCTTTTCAGTTTTAAGGACGGGTATATCTTTTGTTTTACACGTTTTTAGAAATTTAATTTTTTATAATTGTATTTTTAGTCATATTTGTATGTTTCTTTGTATAATATTTTTTTAAATGATTAATAAGAGGTTTTAATAATTATATTAAAATAGTTGGACCACACCTATATCAATAGGTCATGTTACTGTTTTAATAGAATAAACTAGATCTGACCCTCCCTTCAAAAGGGCATATATATATTTTTTATTTTTTATATTTTTTAACATTTAATTTTTATATTTATGTTTTTAATCATATTTGTGTTTTTATTATAATCATATTTGTGTTTTTCTTATAATCATATTTAATTTAAATTTTGATAGATGTATTAGTTTTAAATATGTCAAGTTGCATAACTATACACTATGCTATATGTATTTTAGAAATTATTTTTAAACTTTATGCCTAAGTTTGTAACATATTATATTTTTTTAATAGTTATCTAACATAATTAGTCAAAAATATTCGTATTAAAAACCCAATTTTGGAATCGGCCGGAAAATCAAGTCACGTACTCTATTAGACATGAATTATATACCCGAACAACAACCCGCCCCAACCCACCTCAAAGAACGAACAAATATTTTGAAAAATGTGAAAAAATAATTTTAATATGTTCTGTTAAATATATATTACATTGTAAGTATATTAATTTTATACGTTTAGGGTTGTATTAATTTCATTTTAAACATTTTAATTTTTTAAAACTGTTTTATCAATTTAATTTAATTATTATGCCAAATTCTTGTGTAATTATTAAGCAAGTTTATTCTTTACATCAATACATATTCTTTTATAATAAAAATACGTATTTTTAGTTAACCAGATTTAAAATAAAATAAATAAAGTTCTAAGAAAAAAAGGAAGTTATGGGTTCCTAGAATTTAGGAAAAAAAGAAAAGAAGAAGTTACATAAGAGGAAGAAATATGCAGATTTAGATGTCGTTATATAAGAGTTGGTTTATTTTTTTAAAGTACATTATGGGAAAATAGCTGTTAGACTAAACCTATATCAATGGGTCATACTGCTGCTTTAATAGA
This sequence comes from Brassica rapa, assembly GCF_000309985.2. Lineage (NCBI taxonomy): Eukaryota > Viridiplantae > Streptophyta > Magnoliopsida > Brassicales > Brassicaceae > Brassica > Brassica rapa. The sequence continues at coordinate 26,765,716 of NC_024795.2, read as the reverse complement.
ATACTAGATTCTAACCCGCCCTTGAAAGGGCGGGTATATTTTTCGTTTTAATTTTCTTCCGAAAAACTTAATTTTTATATATATAAACACAAAAACTTGAAAGAATCGATTCGTACCAGAATAGATATCAGAATACCTATGTTTAATTTCAACGTGTAGTAATAGCTAATAGTTATATATAATTGTCAATGGAAATATTTTTTTTTTGAATATCCAAAATCACAAATAAATTAAAATATTCTTAAAGTTATTAAAAATATAAATCAGTGCATATAACCATTTAAAATATATATATATCAAACATATTTGACAATATATAGGTAAAACCCATTAAAAATTGAATAACACTGGGCTTTTTTAATTGCACATATGGATGAATTATATGGAACATGTCATATATGGTCATATTCTTTATAAAGTATATTAACATATTTTTTTGGCGAAACATGCTACAGGGATTATAGTCGAACATGTCATCATTTTTGTTACATACTCAAATATATTATATAAACATGGATTTTAATTAGTTAAGATAAGAGTAGTGGATCCCTACAATATAGGAATAAAAGAAGTGGTTTCGATTTGGCTCAAAAAAGGAGAGGTTATGATATATAAGGTTTGGTATTACTTTTGTATTTTGTAGAATAAAGCAGTTATTTTAAAAGTAAGTTCAGTTAGACTACACATATATCAATGGGTCATGCTGCTGTTTTAATAGAATAGATATGTCAAGTCACTAAACATTTTGAGGTCATGCCAACATTCTCATACAATACAGTTAATAAACTGATCTTAGTTTACATTAAGAGAAGTTGAAAGAAACTATTGTAAACAATAGCCGGTTTTTAATGGTAAAATATCTACAAGTTTCACAAACAGTAACCATACAAAGAACTCCAAACAAACAATGTGGATGTATATATTAGTTGGAATCGTTCCACATCATTTTCAATCTTTCTATACCTATTAGACAAAATTTAATAGCATGTTAAACACGTTTTATAAATGAAGAAACACATATGGCCGCAATCCTATGTGCCAGACTCTGGATTCTCTCGTCGTCTATGATTTCGGTTTGCCCTCATCGGTTACGGTTTCATCTGTTACTTTCTACAAAGAAAGATAGCTAACATGGCTAATTAATAAAACCACATGCAAAAAATTCCAAATATTTTTTTATTATATATTTGTTAATCACGTTTCCTTCTCCTTATGGCTTTCTCTTTCTTTGTCTCTAACCATATAATCACCCTATATATAGATAACACTACTTTCAATACTTCTCATAAACAATATTACAAGAACTAGAGCAAGATCAATAAGCCTAAATAGAAAACATGAACCACCAAAACGAGATTATGATCAAGGAAGATACCACGGACGAGAACGGCCTCAACACTATGAGCGACCAAGAAAATACCAAGAAAGGCCTCGGAGAAAAGTGGCCAGAACCAACCGTCCGAGTGCAGTCCCTAGCCGAGAGCAACCTTGCTACCGTCCCCGACCGTTACATTAAGCCGCCGTCTGAACGCCCTGATCAAACTATCATCATCAACCACCAACCTAAAACTGCCGCCATCAATATCCCAGTCGTAGACCTAAACAGCCTCTTCTCCGGCAACAAAGAGGAGAGGGAGAGGATGTCGGAGGCATGCCGTGAGTTTGGTTTCTTCCAGGTAAAAATGGCCTTTGATGTTTTGGTTCGGTTCGGTTCAGTTGGCTTTCTTTTTGATTTATTGGTTTTCCTCGAGTTAAAACAATACTTTTGATTGAACTTGATTTTACATTTTTTTTGTTTCTCCGTTAAATTTGATATATTAATATAAATAATCAATAATTTTAGTTCAAATTAATAAATATTCTTTATGTAAGTAATTTTGTTTTAATGCGAATTTTTAACTAAATTGTTCATGAATTTTCATATTTATTGCAGCAAAATTCAGTTTTGAGTGTAAGAATATACTGACTTATTTTGTTTCGGTTTATACGCATGCATGGTGCTATTTTCAGGTGATCAACCACGGGGTGAGGCCAGAGCTGATGGAAGCGGCTAGAGAAGCTTGGAGAAGCTTCTTCAATTTGCCTGTCGAGGCCAAAGAAGTTTACTCAAACTCCCCAAGTACCTATGAAGGATACGGCAGCAGATTGGGTGTGGAAAAAGGAGCTATTCTTGATTGGAATGATTATTACTTCCTCCATTATCTGCCTCTCGTCTTGAAGGACCTCAACAAATGGCCTTCTATACCTTCCAACATTAGGTATTACATTAAGTCTCCCATCTTTTTTGTGGGTTGTCTATATAATTAACTAACTTGGTGTTCGGTATGAAATTTGAGAAATTGTAGCTAAGTTAGTTGATCCTTAAACTTAGTTTATTATTTAAAACGGATCATTTATAGCAAAGTTTTGAAAATGGTATAGGGTGGTCAAAACTAGTTGGTATTTTTTTTTTTTGCATAATAAAAGAACACTATCATTATGAATTTATGATTGTGGTCTTTTAAAATATTAAAAGTTATATAAATTAATCAAAACTTCAAGAAAACTATACATGTGTTGTTAAATATGATGATTGGCGATTACGTGGTTGAACATAAGAAATCGTATTTGATTTTGTGATCAATTGTCACTGTTTTCTGTTTATTGCAAAATGTTGCAGTATTTCAGTCACATTTTATTCATTTAAGAGTAACTTATCTTCTAAGGAAAGGCAAACCTTTTAATGTAAAAAGAGATCTTAAAAATAAATAATCCTAAATAAGTAACCTAATTATGTTTTCTTGTCCTTACTCTCTTCTTGTCATTCAAAAAAAAAAAAAAATTCTCACTTAATATAAATGTATATATTGATATAGAGAAGTGATGGATGAGTACGGTGAGGAACTAGTGAAGCTAGGCGAGAGACTTACGAGGGTTTTATCGTCAAACTTGGGACTAAAAGAAGAACAACTTAAAGAGGCATTTGGTGGAGAAGCCGTAGGTGCATGTATGAGGGTTAATTATTACCCGAAATGCCCTCGACCAGAGCTTGCCCTTGGCCTCTCCCCTCATTCTGATCCCGGCGGCATTACCATCCTCTTGCCAGACGATAAAGTTGTCGGCCTTCAGGTCCGTTACGGTGACACGTGGATCACCGTCAATTCTCACCCTCATGCTTTTATCGTCAATCTCGGTGATCAAATTCAGGTAACCCTATTTTCGTTTTACGTTTTTGTTTTTAAATTTTAATTGCTTAAGGTCTAAGTTTTCTTCTTCGTTTATTTTTTTTGTAATTAATCTATTTCCAGTTATTTTACTAACTGCAACATATATACTTATGATATATATATAAAATTTGAATAAAATGTTGACAAAATAATAAATTTTATGATATATATGGCAGTGGGTGAAAGATGATTCTAGTTATTGTCCCACGTTTTAGACATGTCTTAAAAAATCACTAATATGACAATCAGTTTCAACTTCAGGCAATTTTCTAAAGCATACATGTTTATGTAGCTATACTAAAGAAAAAAAATTATGTTTGTAAAAATGGCAGATACTAAGCAATTCCATATACAAGAGTTCGGAGCATCGAGTGATAGTGAATTCACAGAAAGAAAGGGTGTCACTTGCATTCTTCTATAACCCCAAGAGTGACATTCCTATCCAACCACTGCAACAACTTGTCACATCTACTAATCCTCCTTTATATCCTCCCATGTCCTTCGATGAGTATAGACTCTTCATTCGAACTCAAGGTCCTCGTGGCAAATCCTACGTGGAGTCTCATATATCTCCTCTTGATAATTGATATCTACTTCAAATATGTCTGACAAAAGAGAACGAAATGTAAGTTTCCTTGCTTATGCAACTCAACTACTAGTGCCTACATATTATTCTTCAGTTAAGCAATGTATATACATTAATCTTTTTGAGCAATGTGTATATTATATGAATAGGTTATTTGGTGAGGAAATCGAAGTAATGGGATATCAAAAAGATACCAGAAGATTCTACTGATCAACGAACACAATATACTGGATATCAAAATGAATCAATATACCGAAAATAATCTATTGTAGTTTATTATTTATGCAATTTATATATTCTATGGTCCTATATGTTTACAGTTTTATATTGTATTATAATATAAACTCAACATAATGGAGGTTTCTTTTTATATCGTTTATCATTGTCCTAAAGTTGATATCTTCTATCTTTCCAACAACAATTACCTAATCCACATGTAGTGCTGAGGGTTATATTTGATTGGCCAAAAATTACTTATCCAAAATGACAAATGTATTGCTAAATTCGAAAGATTTGACCGACAGTATAAAATTAGATAACTAATATAATTGTTAAACCTCACTATCACTGTATCACATGATGTTAGGCTGATTCCGTGATTGTTGAAGCATTCTAATCGGTAATCATGTTTTCTCTACTATTAGTAACACCAATAATGGAGCTAATTGAAAATAGTTTTTCATGTATTGATTAAGCAACTAATCTACCAGACAATATGTTTCATTAAAAATTAGCATTACATACCAAATGATGGACATGTGAAACGCAATAAATATCTAGTATCTGGTACATAGATTATTTTATGTATGTGTATGTAACGGATAATTCGTGTTGACCATTTTGTAAAATCTTGTTAGATCCGGTTTAAGTTCTTTATAATATAACTAAAGGGTATAAGAAGAAGACTGGGCGACAAACTAATAGCAGGGTTGATCAGATTGATGATTTTCACCGGCTTTAGAATCCAATCATAGTTTTTACTATTAATCAATGATTTAAAAATTTTGTTAACATTTTGTACTCGAACTAAATTTTTACTCAAAACAAAATTTTAGTGTAATGGTTGAAAGATGTTATTCATATAACACTGTGAATACAGCTTGCTTTGGTCAACTTGTAAACAACATATTTGATTTTAAGAGATAAGATTCGAAACTTGGTAACATGTTACTGTTGCGGTAAAGATTAATCTAATGAATGATCTAAACATAGTGCAGCTTTGTGATTGGTAACATGTTACTGTTGCGGTAAAGGGTGTTTCGAGAGTATGGTTAGCAATCACAAAGTAGGCTGTAATCTCTTACCATTCTTTCTTAGATTCTCTTTAACTATTATTATATATGCTGTTGCTATTTCAAACACATACCAAAAAAAACTGCAAAACCACTCTGACATAGATACATTACTATTTCACTAGTTTTTGTGTGTGTGTGTTTTAACCATATGTGAACTAGATAAGGTAAAACCATTTGCAATGAGCAGATTGTACCCATTGGGCAAATCTGGGCCCGGTAAAATTGATGGTCACTATCTATACTTCCGATTGTACAAACCTAATATGTTTAGTCATCTCATTGACCTGCAATGGCTCTCTACAATCAAAATCTGCTTTGGCATCTCACATAACTTCAGAAGATAATCTCCTTAAAAATTATGAAAACAAAAATCTTAACATAGATGGAAGAGCTATCAGACAAAAAGAAAGATTAACCATAGAGTGCAAAATGCAGTTCAATGCTTAAGATTCAACTACATATACAAATCCCCGGCTGACACATTTGATGGAACAAACCAGTTTCTTATCTGAATAATAATACTTAAAACAGTTTGCTACACTCTCTCAACTTCTTGAATTCCTTTTATGGAGATCCAACGAGAGAGTTTTGTATGCTTTAAAATTAAAAGGTTAAAAAAAACAGATGATAGAAGAAAGGTTGATTAAGACATGAGAACCAGAGTCTCAGGGAGATGGTGATGATCACTGTCTTCCTCCTTTCTTTGCACAGCAAGGAGGGCATTTATACTGCTTGATGCTGTCTGCTTTGGCGGGAGTGATCTTCACGCATTTTCCATGGTACCAACGTTCACAGACATCACAGCCAATCCAGAACTCATCTTGTGTGTAATTGCCTCCGCAGCTTCCGCAGAGAGTGTCTCCATGCTCGTCTTCTTCCTCTTCATCCTCCTCCTCTTCGTACCTCTCTTCCATCAGTTTTGGTGTTGTGCTCTTTGGCTGCCCTTCTATTGATCTCTGCAACAAACCCATTTTTTTTTTGTTTTTAAAGGATAGAAACCAAAAAATCTACAAATCAGAAAAAGAAGATCACTTATTCAACGTACCTTAGTGCCACCGTTTCTGGATTTGCTTCCGGAGTCTGAGCTTGGTTTATTGTCTTTGATTGGTTTCCTACCAGTCACTACATCAAAGAGAGTTGGGAGATCGTTGATCAGACTGAATAGCCGCTTCCTGCAAATTCAAACTATAAGTTTATGGACATGGACATAGAGATAGAGAGATCTACAATCTTCATAATCAGTACACCAATGGTGAACCTGTGTGATGTTTATCCAACATGATAAGTTTCTAACTATCTAAGTTAACATTCTTCATCCTCGGGAATAAAGTCTACAACATTCTTCTGACTAGTCTACTAAAAATACAACCGAGGGATGAAATGATAGAGAGAGACCATCCCTTTAGAGATCTGTTCATGTATAATGGAACTACTTCTCTCTTGAAGAAGAACAATGAAAAAATAGTAACAACAATAAGATTGTTTTGTAGATTAATTTAACACTGATATAATGTCATTATGCAGCTTTCACATATCCTTTTTACAGGAAAGTTCTTAAGGTTCCAATGCATCGGTTTACTAGTTACTAAGATTTTCCAGATGTAACAATGAAACAGTGAAATTCATAACATGCATGCTTCACAAAATATCGTTAGTAACATGTTATAAGACTATATACTTGACTTTTAAGAAAATCAAGTAATAACAACCAAAAAAAGCAAGTTTCAAGTTTTGTCATTACAATATCCAAAGAGCTGAGAAAAGTTAAGACAGATGAAAGTAAAGTAACAATCAAGAGGTCCATAAATATAAGTCAACCCACATCAAAACATCGCCTATGAAAAAAAAAGATCCACACACATTCAAAGGGGTAAATTACAGCAACCAAAGGCAATCAATTTCTCTTCCAAACAAGCTCAGTGATTAATGATTATCATAAAAGTCTAAAAACTTTTCACTGTACATTTTATCCTTTAAAAGAGCCAAGAAACATAACAGGAAAACAAATATAGTTTCATGTAAAAAAGAAGACCAGAGCCCATTGTAACAAAGTAAAACAAAAAAAAAACAAGACTTGGCTTCATCAAAACTCAACACAATTGAGAACACTGTAATAAACTGTAAGAGGGTTAAGAGAAGAGAATACACACACACCTCTCGTTGCGGTTAAGGCGAGCACCAAAGTAGAAAGAAACAGAGAGCAACCAACAATCACTATGAACAGCAACAAGCGAGAGCCAATCTTTCCTCTGCATACCATCTCTAGCGAAATTGATACCAAGCGCAGGCTCAGGTAGCTCCGGCGGAACTTCCTCCGCCGGTAGATTCACTTCCCACGACTCATTCGGATGTCCATACAAACACAAATTCTCCTTCTCTACACACCAAACCAAAAAAAAACAAATCTCAATTAACAAAAGGCGAAAACTTTCTTAACCGGAACGCTAAACCGGACTTACCCGGATCGCATTGAGAGTAAAAACCATCAACATCTGAAAAAAAAAGGAAAAAATCGAATTAAGTTAGGCATTATTAGGAAGAAAGGTTGGAACTTTAGAGATGGGTTTTGGTTGACCTTTGGTTAGAGCGCGAAGAAGAGCGGCGCGGCGAGAGGTGTAGTCTTTGAAGATCTCTTCGACGGTGCGAGGGTTAGAGGAGACGGCGGCGGCCATGGCTGTACAGAGAGATAAGAGTTTTCTTTTTAATGTGTAGACGTGTAGATCAGTTGCTAGTGGAGAAAGATCGAGGTTTGTATCAATGGTTTTTGAGACAGGATGCGTTCGGACATGGAGAGAGAGAAAAGACAAGATGGGAGAGAGAGAGTTTGGAAGGAGATTGGAGGAGAAGAAGAAGAAGAAACACAAGAGAGAGAGAAAAAAAAGCTTTTTCTTTATTTAATTGAGTCTGGTTGCCCTTATTGGGCCGGGTTTTCATAGGCTTAGGCCCACACTAATCCATCCTGCTTGTATATCTAGAAATATAATAGTATACAGGTATATATTATTTTTCCTTTTTAATTTGGTTTTATAGTTTTTTTTTATGGTTTCTTTGTATTTTCTTCATTTTATTTGTGCTGTCTTTTACAGTTTTACTATGTTGTTATTATGTCGATTAAACCAAACATTAGCTCTCGTGATTAGGGTTTAGGGAGCAACGTATGTGTAATGTGTGGTCCAAGAAAAATATAAATTATTATGTCAATCATATAAATGGTTTACTCCCACTTTTTATAGATAAAGATGGTACAAGTGACGAGACTATCTTTGACCAAGTAATGGATTACAACTTTCATCTTACCTAACTTTTATACAAATCAATCTTAAGATATGTAGATAATAAAGTAAATAGAATACTATTTATTTCAAGAAACTAAGGGCAACATTATCACAACGTACCAGCTGGTCGTTAAGGGCAAGGGACCCACAAAAACACCAGGACCGAGGAGAAAAGTCGTTATATAAGCAACATCCCAGCTCGTCCTTGTCCTTTGATATCTCTTGCGTCCTTTGCTTTTTTTATTTTAAGGATTTAAAATTGTCTTAGCGGCCTAAGGTTCAATAATTAGATAGATCATAGATTCAAGAAACTACGAAAACAAATACTTATTACTTGTAAATAACGTTTCAGAAGAGAAACTCGTAAAACACTCTAAGAACAAGACGACAGTATATTATATAAAGCTTTTGTAACTTGTAAGTTGTTGTTGTGTGTGTTGTAATGTTTACTCCCATTGTTCTTCCCAGAAGTACGTCCACTCCGAAGAGTTCAACGTCGTTTTGCCATCTGCTGCAACAAGATCATAAGGAGAGTCCTCTGAGAATTCTGTTGGCATCGATTTCCAGTGAAGAGACGGTCTCCACTCCGCTTCCTTAACAACTCTCAGTATCTCTGCGGCCACCAGCTTGCTTCCTTGTGCTGACAAATGAATCCCATCTCTGTCACAAAACATTTGATTGAACAGTCAAGATCTATATATATATATATGTTTTTCAGAGCTCAAAATTTTGTTATGTATTTTGAATTACTTACGTGAAGCAAACGGTTTCCCAGTCATCTGCTTTCTGAAGAGTAGAGAAGAGATCCACTACTTGTAAGTCGAGCTCTTTGCATAGCTCTACACAAGCGTCTGAATATGTCTTGCATAGCTCGTTTGTGCGGATTACCTCGCTCAAGTATGGGCTTGTGGGAGCAACAAAAAGAGTAGCACGGAATTAACTAGTGTTCTAAAAATCGGTCTACACCTAGTTGGCAAATCAGGTCTGAACGAAACGATTTTTGAAACAAAATCGGTCAAGCAGTCCATGACCTAAACAATAATCTTCTATAAAAGGCTTAAATATTGCTACAACATTGTATTTAACTAAGTCCAGGGAAGTTCCTCGGAGAATCGGCTCGTCTGCCACCACTTGATCTAACTCACATGGGTAGCCGACAAAAAAAAAAAAACTAAGTCCAGAGAAGTTACCTCTGGTTTTGACGAACTTTGGCTTCGTCCACTGGAGGGCAACTTAGAAATATGATACGAGTTGAGTCTGAAAGACTCTGATGAAAAAAACATTGACGATTACAACTTAATACCACTTTAAAAAGATTTTTTAAACTTGATAGACAAGAGAAAGACCAAGAATGGGTAATATATATGTAAGGTAAGTAACCTGAAGATGAAGAGCGATCTTCTTCATGTTATCAACGTATTGAGTTAGTGGCACGTGAGGTCCTAGACCAGAAGGATGAGGTCCCATTGAGTCGTTTCCTCCAAAATAGACGACTACAAGAGAAGGTTGTACAACGGCATCCTGCATCCGCTTACAAGTTATTTTAAATACCTAAGCTCATTTTTTCTACAAAATTATCAAATCCCAGGAAAGTTTTGTAAGAGAAAAACAGACAACCAAGAAAACTCGAGCCAGACAAACAAGAGACATCTCTCTGGTAACAGATGCAGGGTCTTAGCATTCAGAAGCTAAGAATCTATACATTTTCTCAGGAGAGAAGAAAGAACCAAACAAGAGAGTAAAAGAAGAGTACCTTGGGGAACACTTTCTCAACAACCTCCAAAGCACGAGTTGAGTTCCATCCATAATATCCTCGCAGAATGATGTCGGCCTATACACGTTAGTTCACACAAGAGAAAAGAGTCACGTATTTTGCATTAAATGCATTTTCCTTTGTACGTACTAACATATCCTTCCACACGGACCAAAGCAAACTCATGTCGGTAAAGCTTATTGCTTTTCATTTTTGGACATTAACTTCCATAGAAAGAAACCAAACATCCAAATAGAGAAACAACATCAGGGTTCTGACTCGTCCATAACCTTAAATGATTTTTTTCCAAGAACCAATGCCTAAATTCAGAAAACGGAATGCGAATCCAAAGAACTTATTTATTGTTAGGGAATAACAAACAGTAATTAGACACCAATACAAACCAGCGAGTTAATGTATACTAATCAAACCACGGATGGATACCAAAAAAAACGCAAGTTACAATGAGTGAACGAGAGAGATTGTACCTTGCGAGCATAGACCTCGGAGAGAATAGCACCCCAGCCACCATGACCAAAGCTCATCTGGACGATGGATGATCCAAAAAGAACGATCTGAGGCCGCGACGGTCCAACCATTACCTCTTCCTCTGTTCACAACAGCTGAAACTCACCGTTTCTTTCTCCCCTTCTCTCTCTGTATCGATCTCGCTCACTCTCTGGGGGATTAAATACACGAACGAACGTCTATTTCATTTATTATTATTATTATTTTTTAACAGCAGAAAAAATACAATAAAAGAAAGACAAACAAATAAACGAAACAAAACAAAAGCCTGCTTTATATCATCAGCAAATCATGTCGGGCATTACTGTTATTTCCTATTTTAGGCATCCCTATCATTCTCTTCTTCGTTTGTAAACTATATATTCAATAACATATAATTTCATTAATACTTTGATATAATAGATGCTACAAATATGTTGTTTATGACTTTTCTCTTGAAAGAAATGTCGATAAAAATAAAGGAAGAAAATAAAAAAGAGTACGGGGTAAGAAGGGAGATTAATGAGCATTGATATAATTGGTTGGTTGGTTGGTAAAGGGAGCACCGAACTTATGTAGATCAACCATAATCTCATTCATTGCCCCCTCTACTCAACTCTCATCTTTTATATAACCACGTGAAAAGTGTTGAACTTTGAGTTTGTACTTAGCATCTATTCTTGGTCAAAGTTTCATGAATATGATAACTAACACAAGTGAAATGAAATAGATTTCTGTTTTTGTAACCCAACGGCACTTATGCTTTTTCTTTAGCTATTGTGGAAACTTTTTGTTCAGACCCAAGACTGTTAATGGCTAGTAATCTTCCAGCTATCTCCCTAAAAATATTGGTGACAGACCCTTCATGTTATGCCAGATAAAAAAACAAACATAAAGGTGGTAGGGACAAGAATGAAGCACCTGATCAGGGTCGGGGGTAGTAGGCTTATCCTCTTGGGATGATTCAGGATGCGGCAAAGTACCAAGAAACCCTCTCGTAATCACCTTTTTTATAAGTGCAAGTTCTCAGAAGAAATTTGGAAGAACCTCACCAACAAGCTACGACCGATGCATTATACTAACGATTGGGAAACGATCATCCGGGCCCTAACAGACCAGACAAGCAATGCGACACGGTTATTCCTATTCAGATACGTCTTCCAAGCTACATTGTCTGCTATCTGGAAGGAGCGGAATGGCAGAAGACATGGAGAAAGTCCTAATACCCCTGCAACCTTGATCAAGAGTGTGGACAAGGCAGTGAGAAACCGAATCTCCAGTCTGCGTCTTAAAGGAGTGTGCAAGCATACTAAAGCCATGGAAACATGGTTTTCAACAAGATAAACTTTGAGTTTTATTTTTTTCAGCTTATATAAAAACTCTCAATTTCTGTTGCATCCATTGTAAAAAAGGTTTTTTCTTGAATAAATTTAACATTCATTCAAAAAAAAAAAAAAAAAAAAAAGAAGGACTAGCATAAAGGAATGGTTGGTTGTTAACCCCTGAGACATTGAAAGTAAATTAACAGATCCATCTGAAGTGGTGCTTTAGGATCTTCCATTCCATCTATATTCACTATTTATAATGCATTCAGGCATTCCATTCCATCTAACATATTGTATCATGCAGCTTAGATAAGATGCATAACGTACACAAGAGCCAACGAATAAACAATTGAAATATAACCTGATGAGACCTATGACACACTGAAAATACCAAAGAGAGAGTAAACGGATTGGATCGTAACCTTGAAGGTAGTCAGAATGTTTTCGTCTAGTTCAAGAGCTCTCTTTGCTGTCTCCTGGGGAGCAGCTGATAGTAAGAGAGACGAGATTTAACTTGGACGAGGCAGTAAGAAAGAACGTCGCAGATTAATGCAGAATGATGCGGTTGCGTGGGTCTACGGCGGCTCTTCGCCAACTTTGAGGCGGTTTAGAAACTGAGATTCGTTAAAACTTTTCTAAAGACTCTTAATGAATCAGTGGGTCTGCATGTATGTAAGTAAATTATTAATTTATTAGAGTAATTGGAAAAGAAAACAAACGGTCCATGGCGTTTAAATAAATACAATATTTGTGACAATACATATGATTATTGAGAGCATTTCTAATGATTTTTTTTTCTAAAATAAAGTAAAATAAAATATAAAATAAAAACTGTTTAACTTTAATTTATTTTTTTTATTTTATAATAGAATAAAGAACAAAGAAAAAATAGATTATTCTATAAATCGAAGTGGGATATAGAGTTAGGTTAAAATATTTTGTATTTTATATTTTATTTTATATTAAAGTGAAAAATAAAGCAGTGATAGATAAAAAAAAACTCTCAGAAAGAGGAAAAAATAGTGGTGGAACCAAGTATCACAAAGCTTCAAGCCTTTGCTTGGAAGCTGAAAGCGCCAAGAAAGATGTGCCATCTTATTTGGCAATTGATAACGGGACAGGTGGCAGTGACGAGGAACCTAGTCAGGCGGAATATGAGGTGTGATAATTATTGCCCGAGGTGTGGAGAAACAGATGAATCCGTAACTCATGCAATATTTGAATGCCCACCAGCTCTCCAAGTATGGTCCTTATCAGCAATCCCTACAAGTCCAGGGATATTTCCACTGGCGAGCGTCTACACAAACATGGATTATTTATTCTGGAGGAAGAATGCCATCATTCAGCCGGACCAAGATAGGGATCCTTATCCTTGGATAATATGGTATATTTGGAAGGCTCGCAATGATAAACTTTTCAGAGGTATAGATAGAGATCCTTTGGAGCTTGTTTGACATGCAGAGAGTGAATGCCAAGCATGGTTTAATGCAAATGAGATGATTGCACTAGTAGGACAGGCCAACGATAATGAGGTGAACCAAGCCATAAGTTTGGGTAATATTTGCATGCTAGATGGATCGTGGACAGCTTCTGACAGATTTAGTGGATGTGGATGGATCTGGACTGACAGTGCGGAAAACGTGCAACTTATGGGAACACGAAATTTCACTCGTTGTGAATCAGCACTACACTCGGAGGTAGAAGCACTGCGATGGGCGATGGAGAATATGCTTCAACACTCACCGTGCCAGAGATTTGGAACAGACTGCAAAGAACTAATCGCCATGATAAAGGAACCTCAGGAGTGGCCAAGCTTCGCGACAGAACTGGAAAAAATAGAGACCCTGCAGATTTGTTTCCCGGAATTCGAGATCATCTATGTGCCACGAGTGCGCAATCAATCCTCAGATTTTTTAGCTAAGACTGCAAGAACTTTTCGTAGGGAGTTATTTTTTATTGGTTGTTCTATTCCGGTCTGGTTACCCAGACCACCTCAAGTTTGAGTAATAGAATGGCCGTTTGACGTAAAAAAAAAAAAAAAAGATAAAGAAAAACTCAATAAAGGATAAGAAGCAATCGCGTACACTCCATCAATCTAGTGTAGCAACTAGCAATATGAAACAGAGTATATATACACTTTTTTAGAAAATAGTTAGGTGTATTCACAGGCCATGACTTGGTCAGGTCCACGTTTCTACAGAAGACGAACATTTTTTTTATTAGAAAAAGAATAGCTATCGTGAAAGTAAAAGAACAGTTAGCATTTTCTCCATTTTATAGTTTTCTTTTTGTCTTTCAAACAAATTCGGCAGATAATCCTAACGCGTTGTTCCGTAATTAATGATCTCTCCCATCTTATCACACTCTCCTTGATTTATTACATAGAGTTTGGTTCTTTTTCTCCAAAAGTATATTTTTCTTAATTAGATTCCTGGAAGGAGAAAAAAAAGAAAGAAAGTAAACAGTTGATCGGATGGGGAGACTGTTCTTGGTGAATTTGGAAGGAAAGTCATACAATTGTAGGCACTGCAACACTAATATTGCTCTCTGCTCTGATGTCGTCTCCAAGGTCTTTTTTCATTTTTCTGGCTGTTTTTTTTTACTACTTATCCCTGATTCTTTGCTCTCTGATCTTTCATATTCTTTTTTTTTTTTTTTTTTGATCTTTCATTTTCAAAGCACTGATATATGAAAGATTCAAAGCACTGAAATTAAAATTATCAGTGCTTTGAATCTTTCATATTCAAAGCACTGATAATTTTAATTTGATGATTAAGTAATCATGTGATCTAAATTAATTATGGAGGATAATCGTATTGTTGCTTGCATTTGTATTTGACTATTGCCTTTTGATCCATTATCAAAATCTTTTTTTTTTTTTTTTTTTTGCTTTGGTTTACAGTCTTTCCAATCTCGCCATGGGAAAGCTTACCTCTTCCGTAAGGTGTAAGTTTTCTGCTTCCATAGTTTAAATCCTTTGGAACATGGCCTTATTTGTCAAAGCTCGATAGCAAAAGTTTTATGCATGTTAACCAGTAGTCCTTGGATTTGGTGTGGACAGAGCGAATGTGTATGCTGGGGAGAAGGAAGATAGGATGATGATGACCGGCATGCACACTGTGGTCGATATCTACTGCGTCAAATGCGGCTCTTATCTTGGATGGCGATATGTAAATAAGAATACTTCCAAATCTTTCGTAGTCTATAATGTTTCTTGGTATCAACCTTTTGTCTGTTTGTACTTCAGGAGTTTGCTTTTGAGAAGAGCCAAAAGTACAAGGAAGGCAAATCTGTTCTCGAAAGGTATCTACTTCTCTTTTTCATCTCAGTCACTGTTGTTTTTTTCTGAGTTGAGATGATGTTTCATATACTTTGACAGGTACAAGGTCTGTGGTCCGGATGAGAACAATTACTTGGTGGTGGCTCAAGAAGTTGAAGCTGGAGAAACTGATACTGATGAATGAATGAATGAATGAATGATGATGCTTCATTCATCTCAATAACTCATTATCTGATTTGTACATTCTCTCCTCCTCTTTCTATCATTCCTTTTCATTGTCTTTCTTCTCATTTTGTGAACCATCCATCTTCCATTAGGTCACCTTCTGAGATCAATTGTTTGTGTTGCAACTACTTTTAAAACACATACAATTAGAAGATATCTCATTATCTTATTTGTCAAAGCTTTTAAGTTTGTTTCTAAAGTTCTTTGCTAAATGAATAGCAGTGCACATTCATGTTTAGAATCATATTCAGTTTGTATTAATTCCAAGTCTTGACAGAATTTACCAAACACATTTTGGTTCCAAACATAGAAACATTTTGTAATCACAAGGAGGAACATGACAACACTGAGATCTCATCTCATAATATATTAATGTTACAAAGTCTGAAAAAGACATGTTAGGTGATCTTATATGTATCTTTATGACTCAAAATATCCAATGTATGAATTATATGATGACATAAACATGTACTGTACAACAAGTCTAAGCTGGTTCACTTACTTACTTTCCTTTAGTTTGTTATACATCATAAGAACTAATATCATGGATTCAAAGAACTTTGACTTGACCATTATAGTCTACCATATCTTAACTAGAGGTCTTTGGCTGTTAACCAATAACCACACACACACACACAAGAGGTACTTTGGTCCGAGAAGTAATAAAATAGAGAAGATTAATGCATCTTTCAATAGTAATTCTAATTTTTTTCTTATCACAAAGCACTTCAAACTGTTTTTGTATAACCAAATCAATTTTACATACCACCAAACCGGACTAATAAAATAAACCAAGGATTAAAAAAGTATATTCTCTACGGTCATATTATATACAATAGGGTCGGTCGCATCTTAAGTTTAATTGGGCTTTAAATACAAAGGCCCATTAAACCTTCTAAAGTAGAGACAGAGAGAGTGAGAGAGTCTCTACCCGAAGAAGCAGCAGCGAACTGAAAACTCATAGCCAACGATAAGAAAACGAAAACCCTAACGGCAACCCCCAAGGCGGCGCTCGGATCGAAGACGGTGACACGAGATGTATCTCTACAGCTTAACCCTCCAGCAGGCGACGGGAATCACCTGCGCGATCAACGGCAACTTCTCCGGCGGAAAGGCGCAGGAGATCGCCGTCGCTCGCGGCAAGATCCTCGATCTCCTCCGCCCCGACGAGAACGGTAAAATCCAAACGATTCACTCCGTCGAAGTCTTCGGCGCGATCAGATCCCTAGCTCAGTTTAGGTTAACCGGCGGCCAGAAGGATTACATAGTCGTAGGGTCGGATTCGGGTAGGATAGTGATCTTAGAGTACAATAAGGAGAAGAACGTTTTCGATAAGGTTCATCAGGAGACGTTTGGGAAGTCGGGGTGTAGGAGGATAGTCCCTGGGCAGTACTTGGCGGTTGATCCCAAGGGGAGGGCTGTGATGGTTGGAGCGTGTGAGAAGCAGAAGCTTGTGTATGTGTTGAATAGAGATACAGCTGCTAGGTTGACTATTTCGTCTCCCTTGGAGGCTCATAAGTCTCATACGATTTGTTACTCTGTGTGTGGTGTGGACTGCGGGTTTGATAATCCTGTGTTTGCGGCTGTTGAGCTTGATTACTCTGAGGCGGATCAGGATCCGACGGGGCAGGCGTCTAGTGAGGCTCAGAAGCATTTGACTTTCTACGAGCTTGATTTGGGGTTGAACCATGTTTCTAGGAAGTGGTCTGAGCCTGTTGATAATGGTGCGAATATGCTTGTGACTGTTCCTGGAGGAGCTGATGGGCCGAGTGGGGTTTTGGTTTGTGCTGAGAATTTCGTTATTTATAAGAACCAGGGTCATGCGGATGTGAGGGCTGTGATTCCGAGGAGAGCTGATTTGCCTGCTGAGAGAGGGGTGTTGGTGGTTTCTGCTGCTATGCACAAGCAGAAGACGACTTTCTTCTTTCTTCTCCAGACCGAGTATGGTGATGTTTTCAAGGCTACTTTGGATCATGATGGGGATCATGTGTCTGAGTTGAAGATCAAGTATTTTGACACTATTCCTGTCGCTGCGTCCATATGTGTGTTGAAGCTGGGGTTTCTTTTCGCTGCTTCGGAGTTTGGGAACCATGGTTTGTATCAGTTTCAGGCGATAGGGGATGAGCCCGACGTGGAGTCTTCTTCCTCTAATCTGATGGAGACTGAAGATGGGTTTCAACCTGTTTTTTTTCAGCCGAGAAGACTTAAGAACCTTGTTAGGATTGACCAAGTCGAGAGTCTGATGCCGCTCATGGACATGAAAGTCCTTAACCTTTTTGAGGAAGAAACCCCTCAGATCTTTTCACTCTGTGGACGGGGTCCGCGATCTTCTCTGAGGATACTGAGGCCTGGTTTAGCCATCAGCGAGATGGCCGTCTCTCAGCTTCCGGGTCAGCCAAGTGCGGTGTGGACGGTGAAGAAGAATGTGAGTGATGAGTTTGATGCGTATATCGTTGTCTCCTTCACCAATGCTACCCTGGTTCTTTCAATTGGTGAAACAGTCGAAGAAGTCAACGACAGTGGGTTTCTTGATACCACCCCTTCCCTGGCCGTGTCTCTGATTGGTGATGATTCGCTCATGCAAGTCCATCCCAATGGTATCCGCCACATAAGGGAAGATGGGCGTATTAATGAATGGAGAACTCCTGGCAAGAGGTCGATTGTCAAAGTTGGATATAACCGGCTTCAAGTGGTGATTGCGTTGAGTGGTGGAGAGCTCATTTATTTTGAGGCAGATATGACTGGTCAGCTGATGGAGGTGGAGAAACATGAAATGTCTGGAGATGTGGCCTGCCTGGACATTGCGCCTGTTCCTGAAGGAAGACAAAGATCCCGTTTCCTTGCTGTGGGATCCTATGATAATACAGTGCGTATTCTGTCTCTGGACCCAGATGACTGTCTGCAGATTCTCAGCGTGCAGAGTGTCTCTTCCGCTCCAGAGTCTTTGCTGTTCCTCGAAGTTCAAGCATCAATTGGTGGGGATGATGGTGCTGATCACCCGGCTAGCCTCTTCCTTAACTCTGGTCTGCAGAACGGTGTTTTGTTCAGAACAGTGGTTGATATGGTGACTGGTCAGCTTTCTGATTCTCGTTCTCGGTTCTTGGGGCTGAAGCCACCCAAGTTATTCGCCATTTCTGTGAGAGGTCGGTCTGCGATGCTGTGTTTGTCTAGTCGACCTTGGCTTGGTTATATACATCGGGGACACTTCCACTTGACGCCTCTCTCTTACGAGACTTTGGAATTTGCTGCCCCTTTTTCATCTGATCAATGTGCTGAAGGTGTTGTCTCTGTTGCCGGGGATGCTCTCAGGATTTTCATGTTTGATCGTCTTGGGGAAACGTTCAACGAAACCATGGTTCCTCTGAGGTACACGCCTAGAAAGTTTGTTGTACATCCCAAGAAGAAGCTGCTGGTTATCGTTGAGAGTGACCAAGGAGCATTTACCGCAGAAGAGCGTGAAGCGGCAAGAAAGGAATGCTTCCAGGCCGGTGGAGCAGGAGAAAATGGTAATGGCAGCGCAGATCAGATGGAGAATGGTGGGGACGATGAGGATAAGGAAGACCCACTCTGTGATGAGCAGTATGGTTATCCCAAAGCAGAGTCAGAAAAGTGGGTCTCTTGCATCAGAGTTGTTGACCCTAAGACAGCTGATACAACTTGTCTACTGGAACTTCAAGACAACGAAGCTGCTTACAGTGTCTGTACAGTGAATTTCCACGATAAAGAGTATGGTACTTTGCTGGCTGTTGGCACAGTCAAAGGGATGCAGTTCTGGCCCAAGAAGAGACTAGTGGCTGGGTTCATACATATTTATAGGTTTGTGGAGGAAGGGAGAAAACTTGAGCTGCTTCATAAGACTCAAGTAGAAGGTGTTCCTCTTGCATTATGCCAGTTCCAGGGAAGACTGCTGGCAGGAATCGGACCTGTGCTTAGGTTGTATGACTTGGGAAAAAAGAGACTGCTTAGGAAATGTGAAAACAAGCTCTTCCCAAACACCATCATCTCTATCCAAACTTACCGTGACCGTATCTACGTTGGAGACATTCAAGAGGTCAGTGATTACATTTCCCTTTTCATTTTTGGTTCTTTGAAGTAGTTAGTATACTTGACGTTGTTGACTTAACCGTAAGTGCCTTTCTTTTTATTTTTTGTGTGTATTTGCTGCAGTCATTCCATTACTGCAAGTACAGGCGCGATGAGAATCAGTTATACATATTTGCCGATGACTGTGTGCCGAGATGGCTGACAGCATCGCACCATGTGGATTTCGACACCATGGCAGGTGCAGACAAGTTTGGGAATATCTACTTTGTGAGGCTGCCTCAGGATGTGTCGGAGGAGATTGAAGAAGACCCGACAGGCGGGAAGATCAAGTGGGAGCAAGGAAAGCTTAACGGAGCACCAAACAAAGTGGACGAGATTGTGCAGTTTCACGTCGGGGACGTTGTGACGTGCTTGCAGAAAGCTTCGATGATCCCAGGTGGATCAGAATCAATCATGTATGGGACAGTGATGGGTAGCATCGGAGCATTGCATGCATTCACATCCCGTGATGATGTTGATTTCTTCTCTCATCTGGAGATGCACATGAGGCAGGAGTATCCTCCTCTCTGTGGGAGAGACCATATGGCTTACAGATCTGCCTATTTTCCAGTCAAGGTGAGTATAAAATAAACCCCATTGTTCTCCTATAAGCATATCGTAAGCTCTCTTGATTTTGTTTAATGACATTTTTGTTTTTTTGCCGCATCTGCTACTTTTTTTTCAAAACAGGATGTGATAGATGGAGATCTCTGCGAGCAGTTTCCAACACTTCCAATAGATTTGCAGAGGAAAATAGCAGATGAGTTGGATAGAACACCTGCTGAGATTCTCAAGAAGCTTGAAGATGCTAGGAACAAGATCATTTAGTTCGTTTGTTTGTAGTGTGCTCTGCCTAGGTGAGAACTGATGAATGTTTGTTCTTCTACTGCTGTTACAATGTGTGAAATTTTCAAATTGGTCATTGTGTAAACCACTATTTCAGCTTACAACTTGGATCGTAGCATACACTTTTTCCACTATTTGCTATATTTTAGTTTGGGTGTAGCCCTGTTCGTTTGGTTGCCGCAGGTTTCGGCGGCAGCGGCAGCGTCAATGAGGACAGTTGTTGTTCGTTTCGCAGACGCTGACGCTGCCGCTGCCGCTGCCGCATATCATATCGCGACCGCAGGTTTTATCGGCGTCAGCCGCAGGACGCAGCGTTCGGACGCTGCCGCCGGTTCCTGCGTCAACGAAACGAACAAGAGTTGACGCAGAATGTTGACGCTGCCGCTGCCGCCGGTACCTGCGGCAACCAAACGAACAGCCCTTGTAATCATTCGATATTGAGGTCGTCTTCTTATAACCCAAGCTAATCAAATATGGTAATGAATTTGATTCAGGGAATATACAGAGAAAAAAGTCAATTACTTCATACAGTCAAAGCATATAGTAGACATTAACATGCTCCAGGAGAAAAGCATTGATCACTCCTCAAATAGCTAGTAAAGATCGGATTGAAACAACTACTTAGTAACTCCATAATCTAAGAACATCTTGTTTCAAGATTAGTGCGCACGTAAAACCTAATCTCTTTTTCTTTTGGTTAATATATAGTTTGGAGAGCCAATCATGTAATGAAAGATACCATAGTTAGAAAAAATGCTACTAAAATATAGAAAATCTATTAGTTTTGTGTTAAAATATGTATTTTTGTATGGTAATCTATTGTCTACATTGATATAGGAAAAAAAAAAAAGAAGATTCTCATTTTTATTGAGATCTTTTGTCATGAAAAATATTCTATCAATTCTCGAAAGTAAAATTTTTTAAAATATTTTAAAAATATAGAAAATCTATCTTTGTAGAATAAGAAAATATTTCAAAAAATCTTAGTTTCAGAAATGGAGGGAGTAAAAACTAAAAAGATCATAAGGAAAAAATTGTATTTAATTTTGAAGAAAAATAAAGTTTCACTAATGGCGTAAGAAAAATAAAGTTTCACTAACGGCGTAAGCTTCGCAAAAAGGATATGATGATTAGCGAAATGAAAAATGTAATTATGAATTCAAGAACGTGCGCAATATGCTTTTAAGACTATTTTTTTAAGAAACATTCTTTTTTTCTTGATAATTGTTGTGCTTAATTAGATTTTACAATTATAAAAATAGTTAAGCTTTTTGTTCGCATTAAATAGTTTTTTTTGGTGTAAGCATTAAATAGTTGAATGATACAATTTGATATGCTTATGATTAGGATAGCCTTAGCTTCTCGACGATTTTCGTACTTACATGACTGGTTCAGTGTTCTTCATGATGTTATTATCATCACCCCAGGCCCTTTGTGGATATGTTGCTACCTGCTTGGTATATTAATGCATGCAATAAATATTTCCCATACTTCAAAAATCCAGAAAATACATGTATAAGTCGGGCTAGTGTACTCATAGAATAGTATAATCTTGAATTCTTGGACATGTATTTTTTTCACGATTGCTATAGTTAAAAGTTTATAATAAAAACATGCGACTTTTATTTATAAATTCTCTAAAATTGTCATTTGCTATGGAAAAGATCTAACAAGGCGTCATCTCACTTTAAATCTATATTTTACATTTCTTTATATTGTTCTGATCAAGGTTATCAGCATCGCAAATCTTAGTCATCAAAGTGTAGATATACACACACACACGCATGTTACTATATATGTATGTGCCAAATAGTGTGAACTGTATAGTAGGACGTGAGAACATTGAATGTTTTTGAAATTGGTACACATCAGTGTAGTGCATGTAGATCCCATCGAGGCGACCAGATCGAAAGTGACAAAATAGCTTAAAGGGTGACCAAAGAAACAAAGCCATAAAGTTGCGAGAAAGAAAGAAACAACTTTATTTTCTTTATCCTAAATAGTACTAGCAAATTGCCATAGCATGTCACAAGTGATGATAAAGATTCATCTAAAATAGAAGATAATTAATTCAAGCATTTCTTTGAATATGAACTATGCTAATACAGAAGATATGTAACACC
Source organism: Brassica rapa (assembly GCF_000309985.2). Lineage (NCBI taxonomy): Eukaryota > Viridiplantae > Streptophyta > Magnoliopsida > Brassicales > Brassicaceae > Brassica > Brassica rapa. The sequence goes on along the minus strand of NC_024795.2, from coordinate 26,743,212 downwards.
ATAGTATTATTTTATTCTGAATATGTTAATATACATGTCGTTCAAAAAAAGAATATGTTAATATACATAATTTTGGGTGAGGCAAAGGGGTTGGTTGGTGTAATAGATGAGAAGAATGAGATTCTTTGGTTAGAAGTGGAAAGCAGACTCGGCCTCTATTTTATATACTCAAATCAATTGTTTAGACCTTCCCGCCTACACGCACTCAATATTTACCTATTTTCCCTCAAATTAATTTGTTAGTTTAATATTTTTTTTTCAATATAAAGCCTATGTGGAAACAGGTATCAAATTTCAGTTTTTCTTCTTATTAACAACTACAGTTAATGAAGCAAAAACGATAATTTACCAGAGATTTAGTAAACATAAACACACCACACATATACAGTCACAATATTCAGGTAAAAACAAAAACAAACAAGATCATGACACAAAAACACATATATAACAACTCGGACTCTTGCTTATAATGCTAGTTGCAGTTTCACAACTCAGCTTCATTAGAACTTTGATTTTGGTCGTTGGTGATAATATTATATGTTACTTTAACTTCTGGCACTGAATACATTTGCTCCAGCAAAGCGAACGGCAGCATCAAAGGGAGAGGATGATGGAGAAAACATGTGATTCTGACTCATAAACGTTAGTCCCTCCTCGGCATCATCCTTGTCGATAAACCCTAAATCCGGGAGGATGTCTCTATGATCAGAAAATGAACGGTTGAGATTGGCGTTTAGAAGATTAACGGTTGTGATGTCATGGATGCTTGGCCGGCGCTTATCCTTAGCTCCTGAGAGTTGTCTCTGGTAATACTTTTGAGCGTGGCTCGCAACTTGCGTCGGTGTCTTCGACACAACGAAGTTCCTCGATATGTTTCTCCAGTCTCCTTTCCCGTACTTGAGAAGCCCTAGCAAAAATCTCCTGCACAGAACAAGAAGCATAGCAATGTCAAGCCATAGAAAACAGGGGAATGACTTGTGCCGCAAGAAACAAAGCAATGTGAGCCCTAAGAAAACAGGGGAGTGACTTGTGCCACAAGGAATCTATAAAGGGTGACTTTTCATAAAAGTAAAATAATAGTCTCTTAACCTGTGTTCTTCCTCTGTCCAGGGGACTCCTTTCTTTCGATCGTGATCAGATCCTCTGCCCCAGCTAGGTCGCTTCCGACACGTGTCCTGGTCAAACCCTAAAGGAGAAGAAGCTGAAGGGTAACCAGGGATAGGGATACGTCCTGCTTCTATGTCGGAAACGTCTTCTTCAAGCTTACTGTATTGCTTCATAACATCGAAAACGGTTTTGCCAGGGATCATAGAAGCGATACTGAACCAGCGATCAGGCGAGTCTTCAGCGTATATCGCAAGGGCACGTTCGAACATCTTGTTCTCTTCTTTAGTCCAGACGCTGCTCGAGCTCATCATCTCTTGAACAACGAACCGGTTATCAGAGATAGGCACGTGAGAGAGGGGATGCAGAGTCTCCATACCTAAAAGTAAAGAAGAAAAAAAGTTAAAACTACAAACATAGCTCAAAGAAGTCCATCTTGTGTGTGTGTGTGTGTGGAAGCTTGAGGATTGATTTGTGGTATGTATTAGGAAATTATATAAAGTTTAATATATATAGTGGTTTAATGATAGGAATCAGAAGTGGAAAAAAAGACAAAAGGGGAGGTAAAATCAAGAATCGTATACTGAAGGAATCAAGAATCTGATTTGGGTGAGAGATATGAAGCATATAACACCGACCCTCGAATCTGACAAGGACTCAAAGGTTTGAAGAATCAAATGAGAATCTGCAAGAGTTTGGTCGGTCGAAGGAAGACAAAAGCAGCCAAGGCAGCAGATGAGAAGTGTCCTAGGATATAAAGCTGCGATGAGAATAGAGACAGAGTCAGTTGTTGTGAGAGGACAGCGAGGAGGAAGAGTATTATAGATAGAGAGGGTCACTATTGGTTTATGGGGGCACTGAGGAGGAAAGGAGTAAGTGAAATTTGGCGTATTTGGATTGGAGAAAAGCGAATGGCGTATTTTAGGAAATGGCAATTCCATCAGTTTTTGGTTTGATCCCTGGACGCCACTTGGTCAGCTCATTAAATGGATTGGTCCTGCTGGTCCTGCCCAGTTGCGCATTCCCCTCCATGCAAAAGTTTCTAAATCTTACACCGCGACAGGTTGGTCCCTTCCATCTCCACGATCAGAACCTTCGGTTAGCTTCCATATCTTTCTCTCCACCATCCCGCTGCCGCAACAGACAGACCCTGAGGACTCTTTTGATTGGTGTGTGGATGGAAAAAGTATTAATTTGGGTAATAAATATCCAGCGTCGAGGATGTGGGAAGTGATAAGACCAAGAAATGAGGTAAAACAATGGGCTGATCTTGTCTGGTTCAAAGGAGCTACCCCTAAAAATGCTTTTAATTTCTGGGTTGCAAATGCTGATAGACTGTCCACAAGATCAAGGCTTGCTTCATGGGGTCTGCAGGTCCCTTCAACTTGTACTTTCTGCTCCACAATGGAGGAGACTCGCGATCACTTGTTCCTATGTTGTTCTTTCAGCAGGGAAGTTTGGAACTTGACTATATCTAGGCTAGCGCCTATCTCTCGGTTCGGCTCGTGGGCTGAACTGCTGTCTTGGATCAGGCAGTCTTCAACTACTGCTCCCTCCATCCTAAGGAAATTGGCGGCTCAGTCCACAATCTACAATCTATGGAGGCAGCGGAACAACATCATCCACAACCAAGGTTTACTCCCTCCCGCCACGATTCACAAGCTGATCGACAAGGAAGTAAGGAACTCTATCACTGCAAGGAAGCACAGGAAGCAGTTTGGAAATTTGATGTCTTTATGGTTTAGATAATATGGCACTCCTATTATTTATGTTTTTGTTTCACCTTGTTTTTATTCTTTTTTGCCAAGGTGTCTCAGTTTCTTTGATCTACAATCCTTGTAAAATCAAACTTTCATTTATATGATATTAACAGTTATGCAAAAAAAAAAAAAAAAAAAAAAAAAAAAAAGCGAATGGCACCACTCAGATTCTTGCGGTTCATTTTTGTCGGAAAAGATTTAATAATACGAATTGCTATCGTCTTTTTTTTTCTAGTCCACACAGATTAGATACTATAATTAAAAATAAGGTAGATAGGAAGAACAAGAGCGCCTGTAGCTCAGTGGATAGAGCGTCTGTTTCCTAAGCAGAAGGCCGTAGGTTCGACCCCTACCTGGCGCGTATTTTTATTTTGGAGTTTATTGACTTCTTAAATTATTATTACTCTGTACGTTTCACCTCTGTATTTTTGGCTTTCATAAATTCTTAACGAGAAAGAGGTAATTAATCTAACTTAGACTTTTGACTGAATAATAGTTTTACATTTATTCAGAAAACACACTGTAGTTTATTGACATAAATGATGACTGTTCAGTAGTTACCATATATATGTCGGTGAAGATATTTTTCCACAAAGTATGACAGAGTCAAGTAGCTAAAGTACATTAACTCCCACTATCTCCCTCCACTACAAGTTTTTTACTTGTTTGATATTTAGGAGACTTACAAATTACTTTCCTTAAACAGAAAAATCCAAGAAACTCAACCAGCTTTTGTTATTACAGGTCTACCAAACCAAAGTTTAATTTAAACAAATATACTATCACGCTTTGAAATTGATACATCTCTACCAAACCAGCTATTAACTCTTTCTTGAATAACAAGTAAACAAACAATTCTTTTCCTTAACATTCCTCAAAGCTCAATAAGCAGATAGATAAAGATATCTTTTAGCATTTAGGAAAATCTAAAAGACTACTAATTAATATCTCAAAATGTTGAAAAGATATTATACATTGCTCTAGGTTACTCCAACATATTTTAGATATTACCAACAAACATTACAAAAAAAAACTGTCATTACTGAAAACATAAATAAACAGTTTTGCTTAATCACACACATAAGCAGGGAGGTCATAGTTAAAGAAGGAACTTAAGCAGCATGAGTAGGAGGACCAGCCTGAAGCCTAAGCAGCCAAGAGATTCTCAAACTTGCTTTCTTCAACTGCAAGAAGATCTCTCTGTACTCTTTCCTCAGAAACAAATCCAACGCAAACATGTAAAGATCACTCCCTGGCTCAACCTCCTCCATCGAATCCAAACGCTCAATACATTCACCAATAGTATACTCGCATTGCTTAGCCGACGCCAACGGACTCTCCCTCATCCTCTTAGCCTCCAAAGAGTTATATACCGGAGTTCCAATCTCAACATCTTGTAACCGAGACTCTGCAAAACCAAGTCTCCTGCGATGAGAAGTATGAGTAGGCTCACCATCATTATAGTCATCATTATCATCATCATCATCAGCATCTTCGTCATCATCATCGTCTCCATCTTCACTTCCTGTGACTGGCTCGTTTATGTAGAGAGTTGATAGTGGAGTTGGGTCATGTAGTAGCTGTGGTGACTCGGAATGGTCTCGCAGTTTCTTGCGGTAAGGACGGAAGTCAGCTTTCCCAGGCTCAATAACTCCTTTGAAGATGATTGCTAGTTTGTCAGCGCATGGAACTTGTTTCTTTCTGAACTGTGTAGCTCTAGGGTTCTCCTGCATATCAAAACACAGAAGAAAAAAATATTCTAATCTTGTCCTCAGCTTCAAACACTTGGATTCCGGCAAAGAGATGAAACCGTCTTTTTGTTATAAAAATACTACTTCAGTTCCTAAAAAAATAGATTTTTTAGTGTTTTCATACATTAAATCACTACGATAAATGCATTATTTTTTGCAATAATCAATTTCTAATAACTTTTAACCAATAGTAATTTTAATAAATTTATTTTATTTGTTTGAAGTTAACAATTTTATCTATATCTTAGTGAAATGGAAGGAGTGTTTTTTTTTACCTCTAAATAGATTCTCCAATCCTCTTCTGATGCGCCGAAGGTACAAGTATTTGGATCCCATTTCATGATAGGAGCACCAATGAGTTGACACCAAATCTTCCAGGCCTTCCTCGTGCAGTCCCAGTGGTTTTTTAACTGAGATCTTGTGTACTTTTTCCCAGTGTTTTGATTAATCGTCTCAAGCATCAGTCTCCAGCTTTCCTTTGGATAATGTGTGTTAGGTCTGTTTCCTTTATAAGTCTCCTGGACCAACAAGTCCAGAAACAGCTCGTGTGTGGCTGGTGACCAGTACCCTTTGGAATGAGTCGTTGAGAAATCAGATTCAATCTTCATATCATGATGAGTTGAGAAATTAGACGCTATCTGCATATCGTGATCATCATCATCATATCCAGTATCAACTTCTTGTTCAGGATGATGATGCCTGCTTCTTCGCTTCCTCTTGCATTTACTAGAACCACCTTCGTCATCTCCTACGTTACTACCTTCAAAGATAATCTCTAGCTTCTTGAGATACAAAGGAGGACTCGACCGAAACGTACCAGCATCAGGATTCACCTATGATTAAATCCAAACAACAAATCATCTCATGCATAGCTTTAGTTCAGGGACGTTTTACCACAAACCGAAAACCGAACCATAACCCCCGAACCGAAAAAAATAGATCCCGTTATAAAAAAAGATATCCACTTTCGGGTCGGATACGACCAAGCCGAAATCCGAATTAGAATCCAAAAATATCCAAAATTAGTTAAATATGTTAATTTTATATATATTAAAATTTATAAATTTTAGAGTATTTTTTTTGTCAACTTTTTAGTTTTTTAAAGATTTTTGTGTGATTGGTTATAACCCGATCCGAGCCGAAACCAACCCAAAAATTTAGTAAAATCCGAATGGACTTATGAGCATAGTACCGAAAATCCAAATCAACGGAACCAAATCCAAATGCTCAAGCCTATATAGCCTTAAGAAACACCAAAAAGTTTACACATACCTGCAAATAGTTGGCCCAGTCTTCAGCAGTGGCACGGAAAGTATTAGCCTCAGGATCCCATTTCATATCGCTGCACTGAACAAGCCTACGCCAAATCTTCCACTGCTTGCACATTGTGTCCCAATGATTCTTAAGCTGCTTCTTGTTAAACCTCGCCCCCGTCCTCTCCTGAAAAGGTTCAAATAAATGCTGCGTTCCAGGTTTGTTCCCTCGCAGCTTCTGCTCCACGCATAGCTCCACGAATACTCTGTGGTATTCAGGTTCCCACGCAGCTTTCCCCTTCATAACTCTTCACTAAATACGGGTGTAATATAATTAAGACAAGGGAAAAAAAAACATAAGTTTATGTCTGGTTAGTGTCTGAATCTTAATGTAACCCACTAGATAACATAATTAAATTGCAATTGCTTTACTTGGAAACATTACAGGACTTGTATCAAAAAAAAAACATTAGTTTCTTTCCGACACAAGATCACATCATGTCTAAAATACAGAACTAAACCTCTGGTTAGTTAGTGTCTGAATCTCAACAAAACCATTACAAAAAACTGACATCGACTGCAAATGCATAACAGTTAAGCAATTTAGGGCTAGATCCACTGATCTTTTAATCGATTTTGCCACACACGCATCGCATCACGATCGCGAAATTGGGTATCGCACGAGAAACGCGACTGTAAAAGAAAACGTGAAACGTTACCGGAAATTAGAATTGAGCGGTGAGAGCGATCTGGTGACCACTGTGTAGCGGTGTGGCTGCAAAAAAAAGAGGAGATCGCAATTTTTTTGCCTCGCTCTCTGTGATTTTGGCGTTTGCGCCGCTCGGGACGGAGCTTTCTGGCTCTCTAGGCGATTTCATTTATACCGGTTAAGCCGGTTTACTTTATTGGGAAACGTTTTTTTGTTGTGTTGACAGGTTTCAACAAACAATATGTCCAACAGATTTCCTCATTAATTCAATTAATGTTTTATGTGGATTTTAGTGTTCATTAAGTAGATGGTCAAAATATTAAATTGAAGTAGATAAATGAATTTATTGATTGTTTGGTTTTATATGATAAAAATCAATTTAGCCACTTATATAAATTTACCCTATGTTACATGGAAATGGAAACGGAAACGGATACATGGAAACGAAAGTGGGTACGTTGAAGCGGAAGCGCAGAAGCGAGATTCTTTAAAAAATTAGGAAGTAGGTACGTGTTGGAAGCATATCCATTTATAAGAAAATTTTAAAAAATCTAAAACTAAAACTTATATTATTTAAATTTAAAATAAAGCATTTATTCATTTATAATAATTTTGAAATGTTTTCATATTAAAACTGTGAAAATAAACATAAATTAAATTTAAAATAAATTATTATATTAAATATTTTTAATACTTTATAATTAATTAACATAATATATTTGAAAATATGATTTATCTTTCATAAGAACCTCAATGCAAAAAGATAATTTATAGTATTAATTTTCATATTTTAATATTTATATTCTCTATATTCAGTACTATTAAAATTTGGATTTTATGTACATTAAAAACTAAACTTTTATATTTTTATTGATATAAGACATTGTGTTTTTTTTTAAGAATGGAAGCGTGATTTCAAAACGGAATTGTAAGCTTCCAACGTGTTTTTAAGAAAATATTTTAGAAGCGTTTTGGAAGCAAGATTCCGAATCGGGAAGCGGAAGTTCGATGAAGCTTCCGTGCAATGTAGAATTTACCACTACATTTTTATAAAGTTATATGACATTACTTTTCATAGGTACATGCACTGATGCACATTTATACAACTGGCCTTTTATCATTGCTTGGCTGGATCATTATAGCCAGAATGCTCTCTTGTTCTCTGGATAAGATTCAAGTGTTGATTGTTCCAGAAGAACATGGCTCTCACATTGTCTAGTCTCATTTAGTTATCCTTGGTCTTGAATAATCTCTTGATCAACATATAAACTGAGCATTAATAGAACAGTCATTGCAATACAGTCCCGGTCTTTGCCAAAACCAAGTGAGAAAAGTAACCATCAACAAGTTTCCGGTTTTGTTTACAACCGGTTTCTATCTTCAAGGGTAAAAGATGATACTATCTCTTACCCTTCAGAAGATAGCAAAATCCCTTGAAGAACTGATTTAAGCGCTCTCGCAGCTGTGGCTGCAACGCACATAATGAATCCAAACAAGTGGAAACTTGGTTCACCTTGACATATACATGAAAATAAAAAAAATTTAGATAAGAGTGTCAAGACTATAAGCATACACGCCACACATAACAAAGAACAATTCCTCTTCTAGGCAAACCTTTTACACATCACATAACGTTCATATAGTGAAATGGTTGAGGTAAAGTAACGAACTTTACAAAACTCAGCAGCTTAATGCTCAGACCAACCCCAAAAGGTTCTCTAAAGTGAATTGTAAGTATGATCTATTACCCTCTACTTCAACCATTACTATCTCCTTAAAAGCTTGTAACTTTAGCCATAAAACAAACACATTTCACTAATTGGATCATCACCCATCTGAATATTCACAAGCCAACTCAAAAATTCAAAAGAAAGATCACATTTTTAAACCGTCTGCATAGGGACCATCCTCATCCACGCGATGGCGAGGTAGCTGAGGAGGGAGCACGACGTCATGTGGCACATGGTGAGGAAGATCGGGTACTTGAACCCGTAGCTGCTTCTCTGTGGAAGAAGCAGAGAAGGGTCAATGAGACACTTTGTCTTAAAATTTTATTTTTGTTTCATAAAAAATGTTGTTTTGTATTTCTAATAAAAAGTTTTCAAATAAAAGTTCAGTTTTATCTCTATTATTTTAATATTTTAATTAGAAAAAAAAATTATTTACTGGGTGAACAAAACGTAAAATAGAGTTTTTAGATAATTTTTTTAATTTGCTCAAAAAAAAAGATATTTTTTTAATATGTGTGCAAAATTTCCAAATTACACTTGTTAAGAAACTATTTAAATAGCTTTTTTTAATTGTTTGATAAGATTGACATAAATTGATTCCTGGAATAATAATCAAAGTGTCATATGAATGTATGAACGAAGGAAAGGAACGTCTGACTTTACTAGTTAAGATTTCCTCTTCTGTTTTCTTTGTTCTTTTTTTGTACTTACGGAGTAAAAACTATGATTATCAGTTCGGTTTGAATTTGATATGGACTTTTTTGAAATAGTTATTCTTGGGTTCACGGTTCACCACACCAATCAATAGTATTTTATTATTCAAATTTAATATCTTTTTAAAAAAAAAACAGGATTGTCAATTTATATTATGTTTTTAAAATAAAAAGGTAAAAAAAATAGTAGTTACAAAAGAATTTCTTTTTTAAAAAAATATTGTTAACATCGTCAGCAAAACACTAAACCCTAAATCTTAATCCCTAAACCCTAAATCCTAATCTCTAAACCCTAAATCTGAAACCCTAAACCCTTGGGTAAACCCTAAACCCTTGGATAAATCATAAACTCTAAATCAAAAACACTAAACATTAAAATCATAAACCCTTGAGTGTTTTAGTATTTAGTGTTTTTGATTTATAGTTTATGATTTATCCAAGGGTTTAGAGTTTCAGATTTAGAGTTTAGGGATTAGGATTTAGGGTTTAATATTTTCCTGACGACATTAATTTTTTTTTTATAATTACTACTATTTGTATTCTTTTATCTTTTTATTTAAAAAACATAATATAACTTGACAATATTTTATTTTTTTTATAAAAGATATCAAATTTGAAATAACATAATTCTATTAGTTGGTGAACCAAGAATAAGTCTTTTTAAAATATATGTAGTTTTTATATATAAAATAACATAAATGTAAAAGATATTTTATATTATTTTTAAAACAAAGCTAAATAGCGACAGGTAGTAACTATTTTTTTAAACAATAAACTAGATTTTGATCCGCGCTTAAGAAGCGCGGGTTTGAAGTTTTTAATCTTTAATAAATTTTAAATTTAGTATAATTTTTTTTGTTTCACATTATAACTATTGACTTTTAATGTTTTTATTATTTATTATTTTTTATAGTGTGAGATTTGTTTGAAATAGATTTAAAGATGATATGTATGTTTTTAGTTGTAAAGATATTCATTATTAAAAATATATATTTTAATTATTGAACTGTATTAACCAATATTTTGAAAATCTGATCGGACCGTATGATCGAACCAGTCGGATCTTGACTCACTCTTCTAACTGGTTATGAGTTGTGCTAAAAACCAAATTTGAGTTAAATCAGACCTAGTTCAATATAAAACCCATTTTTTTTTGCAAATTCAAGTTAAAAATAAATTTTGTTTTGCAAATTTTAATAAAATCTCATCAAAATTTAATATTGTTTTCTACTACATATATAAATAAATTAGTTTTAAAATGGGACATTAATATTTAAAAATATGTACATTAATATTAATCCGTTTGTTATGACTATTTCCTTAAGTTATTTTCTGTATTAAGAAAATGATAATAAAATCTTTAGGTAAAAATTGTTAGTTACAATATCTCTTTTTGTACATTAAGGAAATTATGAGTTGATGTATGGAATATTACTTTGGCTTAAAAATAGGCTAAATTATATGGTGTTAGTCTAACTAATAGGTCCAAACAACCTTGCATAAATAGATTTTTTAAGAATGATTCTCTTTTAATAGTATTGATATAAAAACCCTAGAATCTGAATAAACAAAACTTAAATAAGAAGCTGTCAAAAAAAAAAAAAAAAAAAAAAAACAAAACTTAAATAAGTAAATAACTAATTAATGGAACTAGATCTTCATGAATATTTGGTGGACGAAACAGCTTTAAATTGTATCTGTAGTTCCAAAGAACCTAGTTTGTCCAAGTAAACCTTCTCAAAATTAGCCAACAACACAAAATTATGCCAGCCCAAATTTGGGGTGGAGTTGCTGCACCTTTGATTTAAGTTTTTAGTCAAGTGGTCGCATCCAAACGGGTCGAGAATTCGCATATCACACTGCACGTAAGTCTCCTCACCTGTCTTCATTGTTTCATCATCGGCTAAATGCAGAAAGAGGGACAACCATGCGGAATATGTAGCGTTTAGACCCTTAGGATACAGCTTCAGCACCCAATTCCTTCCTCCCACTAACATCTTGCTTGATACGTAGCAATGCTCTTTCAACTCAGAGAATTCATTGAGCGTCCAACAGAATTTTGTATTAGAGTATTCCTGAGTAATGGAGACAACTTCCCAATTGGTAAGTGGAACCATCACATCGACGCCAAACTCACACTGATCATCTCCATCAAAGACGTATCCGTTTTTAGGATCGTTGAACGTATCAAGCGGAAGTACTTGCGGAAACCCATGCACCAGTCTTAATGCATTGAACTGCTTCTCTTCATTGTCTTGAATAGTAAAGTATTTGTTTTCTTTCTTGTTGTAGATGAAAAAGGTGAGATATGCCAAAATAGTGGACGAGGCGCTTTCGCTATCTAATTCAACGTACATTGAAACAAACCCTGTCCCGTTGTCTTTTTCATTTCCTTCGGGATATACAACCAACTTCCAGTTATATTTGCCGGAAGAGAAGGTACGGGATTTGTATCCGTCAGTACCGGAGAAGAGAGTCTTGAGCTGAGAGAGGCTTTGGATCTTCATGGAATAGGTAGAAGGAGGACGATGTCCAAACTTGCTAGTAATGGTAGTATCTGATACGACCCATAACTTTTCTGTTTTCGACATTATGTTGCAGTTTATGAAAGAGATAGGAAGAGAAAAAAAAAAACAAATTGTTAAGAGGATTTAAACCAACTTTATGCTATAAAGATCACAAGACGAAGCAATGAAACACTCTTTTTTAATTGCTAATTCTCTTGGTCTCTCTCTAGTCTCTATATCTCTTATTGCTCTTCTCTCTCTTTTCAATCGGATGCTCAAATCAGGTCTCGACGTCTTCTATTTATACCAAAAGCTATTGCCTTTCCTAATCCCATTAGCTTTTGTATATTTTCCTTTTCTCATATGACTGCCTTTCCTAATCCCATTAGCTTTTGTATATTTTCCTTTTCTCATATGACTGCCTTTCCTAATCCCATTAGCTTTTGTATATTTTCCTTTTCTCATATGACCTGCGTCATATAATTTCCTAATCCCATATCTCTTTATAACATCAACCGACACATTACACAAAAAGAAATAACATCTTAAATGAATATAGTTATTAACTATTCCTACCCACAAAACTCTTGTAAGATTCATGCATGCATGCACTAACAAATAATCAAGTGAAATAACTCCAAAATGATTTAAAAAGTTATTAATTAATGACAAGCAAAATAAAAATAGTTTACAGATAAGTAGTTGAAATGTCAATTGTCTGATTCCTATAATCGTGACATTTGCTGCAATGATGATTCGATATGTATATTCGTTTATAGTAATGTAGGAGGAGTATTTGCTAATTTTATAGGACTCTTCTTGTCATACATAATCTTGTTTATAGGAATATATCTCACTATAAAACAGGCTTTGTGTTCATGAAGTGGAATATCAGGCCACATGTGCACGACCTTGTTTATTGACTTAGTTAACCAAACGCGCAAAATCTTTTATTTTATTAAGAACCATCTTGAATATACTCATCTCTACCAGAGCTCCTTTAGACAGATCCTGTTCATGAACCGGTTCTTAGATAGTTAGGAGTTAGGACCCCTACGTTTTTGAATCCAAAATCTTAGCGTCAGACTTCGTTTTTACGGTTATTGATGTCACATATTATCTGTCTCTTGTTCGCTTCTTTTAGTTTGATTTGAATTCACAAAACAAGACACGTCTCAATTGTCATATATCAATAAAAAAAAGTTCATTATCAAACTTCACAATGTAGCTGATGAACAAGACTATGACGAGGAACATCACAAGTAAGGAATGAAGTGTCAAGTGTGTGTGTACTGCCATGTCAAACCATCACCATTCTCTAGCAAAGCATTTTGCATTCATACATTACCAACCTTCATTTAACAATTTTATATAAAATAAAACAAGATATCTAGACACTTTTTTGGTTCTCTTCATCTCTGTCTAGTACTACTCTGACACATCATCATCATCTGCTGCCCGCATACTATTTTATTTCACACCGAGTGTTTGGGCCCATTGCTTAGCTTAAAGCCTTTAAAACAAACTTTTTAGGAGAAAAAGTCCCCCAAAAGTTCGAACACGTGACCTCGACGTGCTAAGAAAAAAAACAAAAACAATTAATTATTTTCCAGAAGAACAAAAACGCTGCGTTTTCAGTCATAGAGACAACGTTACCGGAAGAAGCTCAGTAGCTCACACACAGACAGATAAAGAAACGATACCCTAAAGGGCAAACAACAACAAAGCGGCGCACGATGACGATCGATCCCCAGCAGAAAACGAGCAAGTTCCGATGGGGAGAGATGGACGAAGACGACGATCGAGACCTCGATTTCCTTCTCCCTCCCAAGCAAGTGATCGGCCCCGACGAGAACGGGCTGAAGACGGTGATCGAGTACAAGTTCAACGACGAAGGGAGCAAGGTCAAGATCACTACCAAGTCGCGCGTCCGCAAGCTAGCTTCCGCGAGGCTCAACAAACGCGCAATTGAGCGGAGGAGCTGGCATAAGTTCGGAGACGCCGCGAACGAGGACGCCGGTGGCCGGCTCACGATGGTGTCGACGGAGGAGATTCTTATGGAACGACCTAGGGCTCCTGGTAAAGTCTTGTTCTTTGCTCATGATTTGGATCATAAGAGACACGTTGATTTGATTGATTTTGATAATATTTGTTCTAACCTTAGGACTGAATCTAATTGATTTGTCTGATACTATATGAATCATGAAGCTTTTATTATAGCTTCTGTTAAATTATTCTTCTTTGCAGATTATTTGGATTGTAACACTTTAATCACTTTAGATTTTTGTAACATTTGATAGTGTTCTGTCTTTTGTCTGGTCATTGTCGGAATCTGTTCTAGCTTAGTTTAGGACAGAACCTATTTTATTGTCTGATACTATATGAATCATGAAGCTTTTGTTATAGCTCCTGTGAAATTATTGCTATTTGCTGATGATTTGGAACATAAAACTCTAATTTTTTGTAACATTTGATCGTGTTCTGTTTTTTTTGTCTGGTCATTGTCTGAATATGTTCGAGCTTAGTTTAGGACCGAATATAATTCATTTGTCTGATACTATATGAATCATGAAGCTTTTACTCTAGCTACTGGTAAATTATTGCTATTTGCTGATGATTTGGGTCATAAAACTCTAATCACTTTAGATTTTTGAACATTTGATCGTGTTCTGTTTTTTTGTCTGGTCATTGTCTGAATATGTTCTAGCTTACTTTAGGACCGAATCTAATTCACTGTCTAATACTATATGAATCATGAAGCTTTTACTCTAGATTTTTGTAACATTTTGATCATGTTCTGTCTCTTGTCTGGTCATTGTCTGAATCCGTTCTAGCTTTAGGACAGAATCGAATTCATTGTCTGATATTATATGAATCGTGAAGATTTTAATTTTTAGGTTTTTAGTTTATTAAAAGCTTCACGCTTTTGTTCTGTGAAGTTTCCCCTGTTTTTGTTCTTAGCTTGATGTATAAGTTAGGTTATCCTTTTGAATGTTAGTTAGGGTATCTTGATAAACCTCCTCCATATGCGAATGATTGTACTTATAAAGCCCATCGAATGTGATGACGACTGTATTTTTCTTGAAATGTTTTGGACTTGTTTACTTTGGTGCTACCATTAGGATTTAACGGGTATTTAAATATTTTTAGGTACCAAAGCTGATGAATCAAAGGCAGCTGGAGACAGCTTATCTCAGCTGAGTAAAGGCGGTGCAGTCCTCATGGTTTGCAGGACATGCCATAAGAAAGGTGATCACTGGACATCAAAATGTCCTTACAAGGATCTAGCTGCACCAGCCGATGTCTTTACCGACAAGCCACCCACGGGGGAAACATCTACCGTATCCGCCGCACCTGGAACTGGCAAGGCGGCTTATGTCCCGCCCAGCATGAGAGCTGGTGCGGACAGAAGCGCTGGTGGCTCGGACATGAGGAGGAGGAACGATGAGAACTCTGTGCGTGTGACTAACTTGTCTGAAGACACGCGTGAACCGGACTTGATGGAGCTCTTCCACCCGTTTGGAGCTGTCACGCGTGTCTACGTGGCGATTGATCAGAAGACCGGAGTGAGCAGGGGGTTTGGTTTCGTTAATTTCGTGAGCAGAGAAGACGCTCAGCGAGCTATTAACAAACTGAATGGTTATGGTTATGATAATCTCATCCTCAGGGTTGAGTGGGCCACTCCAAGACCCACCTAGAAATGTTTTGAGCCCTTCATATTTTTGGTCTTTGGATTATTGTTTATCGACCGGTTTGCATGTTTGCTTAGCTTGGAGATGTTATATTCATCTTTAATGCATGATGCATGTTTTGATTATTCAAAAGTTTTTGAATGTTTTGATCAATTCTAATAGGTATGCAATAAAAAATAACAAAGATGTTCTTGTCCACATACAAGTGTAACTTGTGTTACTAGAAATGAATAAATATACAAAATAAATATGCAACCCCCAAAAAAATGATTGCCACACTAAACTCGTTGTTAATATTTTTAATGGAACACTTTCAAAAAATATGACAATATTGTTTTAATGCCTAGTTGCATCCTGCACTAACATATGATGATGTTCAAAAAAGTTTGGAGCCTTTGTCGTCTCTGTTTATCAAGAAAATAATAACTTTATAGTGGTTATTCCATCGATTTAGGGAGTATTATGAAGTTTTACTAAATTAATTGATAAAAACAATTGAACGATGCTCATTTACCATGAAAAAGAGTTTAGCATACATTAATACAAATGTAGAATATGGTAGAAATTTTAAAACAACACTAAAGATTATAGGCTTCAGTATATAAAGTATTTACCAAAAACTCAATATTTTTGTAGGGGTTAGCCCATAGATTTTGAGAAAATTTCAAAAAATATGACAATATTGTTTTATTGCCTAGTTGCATCCTGCACTAACATATGATGATGTTCAAAGAGGTTTGGAGCCTTTTTCGTCTCCGTTTATCAAGAAACTAATATTTTTATAGCGGTTATTACATCGATTTAGGAGGTATTATGAAGTTTTACTAAATTAATTGATAAAAACAATTGAACGATGCTCATATACCATGAAAAAGAGTTTAGCATACATTAATACAAATGTAGAATATGGTAGAAATTTTAAAACAACACTAAAGATTATAGGCTTCAGTATACAAAATATTTACCAAAAACTCAATATTTTTGTAGGGGTTAGCCCATAGATTTTGAGAAAATTTCAAAAAATTTATAACAATATTGTTTTAATGCCTAGTTGCATCCTGCACTAACATATGATGATGTTCAAAGAGGTTTGGAGCCTTTGTCGTCTCCGTTTATCAAGAAAATAATAACTTTATAGTGGTTATTCCATCAATTTAAGGAGTATTATGAAGTTTTATTAAATTATTTGATAAAAACAATTGAAAGATGCTCATTTACCATGAAAAAGAGTTTAGCATACATTAATACAAATGTAGAATATGGTATAAATTTTAAAACAACACTAAAGATTATAGGCTTCAGTACATAAAGTATTTACCAAAAACTTAATATTTTTGTAGGGTTACCCCATAGATTTTGAGAAAATTTCAAAAAATATGACAATATTGTTTTAATGCCTAGTTGCATCCTGCACAAACATATGATGATGTTCAAAGAGGTTTGGAGCCTTTGTGCTCTCCGTTTATCAAGAAAATAATAATTTTATAGTGGTTATTCCATCGATTTAGGAGGTGTTAAGAAATTTTACTAAATTAATTGACAAAACCCATTGAACGATGCTCATTTTGCATGAAAAAGAGTTTAGCATACATTAATACAAATGTAGAATATGGTAGAAATTTTAAAACAACACTAAAGATTATAGGCTTCAGTATATAAAGTATTTACCAAAAACTCAATATTTTTGTGGGGGTTAGCCCATAGAATTTGAGAATATTTCAAAAAATATGACAATATTGTTTTAATGCCTAGTTGCATCCTGCACTAACATATGATGATGTTCAAAGAGGTTTGGAGCCTTTGTCGTCTCCGTTTATCAAGAAAATAATAACTTTATAGTGGTTATTCCATCGATTTAGGGAGTATTATGAAGTTTTACTAAATTAATTGATAAAAACAATTGAACGATGCTCATTTACCATGAAAAAGAGTTTAGCATACATTAATACAAATGTAGAATATGGTAGAAGTTTTAAAACAACAGTAAAGATTATAGGCTTCAGTATACAAAATATTTACCAAAAACTCAATATTTTTGTAGGGGTTAGCCCCATAGATTTTGAGAAAATTTCAAAAAATATATAACAATATTGTTTTAATGCCTAGGTGCATCCTGCACTAACATATGATGATGTTCAAAGAGGTTTGTATCAAGAAAATAATAACTTTATAGTTGTTATTCCATCGATTTAGAGAGTATTATGAAGTTTTACTAAATTAATTGATAAAAACAATTGAAAGATGCTCATTTACCATGAAAAAGAGTTTAGCATACATTAATACAAATGTAGAATATGGTATAAATTTTAAAATAACACTAAGGATTATAGGTTTCAGTATATAAAGTATTTACCAAAAACTCAATATTTTTGTAGGGGTTAGCCCATAGATTTTGAGAAAATTTCAAAAAATATGACAATATTGTTTTAATGCCTAGTTGCATCCTGCACTAACATATGATGATGTTCAAAGAGGTTTGGAGCCTTTGTCGTCTCTGTTTATCAAGAAAATAATAACTTTATAGTGGTTATTCCATCGATTTAGGGAGTATTATGAAGTTTTATTAAATTATTTGATAAAAACAATTGAAAGATGCTCCTTTACCATGAAAAAAAGTTTAGCATACATTAATACAAATGTAGAATATGGTATACATTTTAAAACAACACTAAAGATTATAGGCTTCAGTATATAAAGTATTTACCAAAAAGTCAATATTTTTGTAGGGGTTAGCCCATAGATTTTGAGAATATTTCAAAAAATATGACAATATTGTTTTAATGCCTAGTTGCATCCTGCACTAACATATGATGATGTTCAAAGAGGTTTGGAGCCTTTGTCGTCTCCGTTTATCAAGAAAATAATAACTTTATAGTGGTTATTCCATCAATTTAAGGAGTATTATGAAGTTTTATTAAATTATTTGATAAAAACAATTGAAAGATGCTCATTTACCATGAAAAAGAGTTTAGCATACATTAATACAAATGTAGAATATGGTATAAATTTTAAAACAACACTAAAGATTATAGGCTTCAGTATATAAAGTATTTACCAAAAACTTAATATTTTTGTAAGGGTTAGCTCATAGATTTTGAAAAAAATTCAAAAAATATGACAATATTTTTTTAATGCCTAGTTGCATCCTGCACTAACATATGATGATGTTCAAAGAGGTTTGGAGTCTTTGTCGTCTCCGTTTATCAAGAAAATAATAACTTTATAGTGGTTATTCCATCGATTTAGGGAGTACTATGAAGTTTTATTAAATTATTTGATAAAAACAATTGAAAGATGCTCATTTACCATGAAAAAGAGTTTAGCATACATTAATACAAATGTAGAATATGGTATAAATTTTAAAACAACACTAAAGATTATAGGCTTCAGTATATAAAGTATTTACCAAAAACTTAATATTTTTGTAGAGGTTAGCCCATAGATTTTGAGAAAATTTCAAAAAATATGACAATATTGTTTTAATGCCTAGTTGCATCCTGCACTAACATATGATGATGTTCAAAGAGGTTTGGAGCCTTTGTCGTCTCTGTTTATCAAGAAAATAATAACTTTATAGTGGTTATTCCATCGATTTAGGGAGTATTATGAAGTTTTACTAAATTAATTGATAAAAACAATTGAACGATGCTCATTTACCATGAAAAAGAGTTTAGCATACATTAATACAAATGTAGAATATGGTAGAAATTTTAAAACAACACTAAAGATTATAGGCTTCAGTATATAAAGTATTTACCAAAAACTCAATATTTTTGTAAGGGTTAGCCCATAGATTTTGAGAAAATTTCAAAAAATATGACAATATTGTTTTAATGCCTAGTTGCATCCTGCACTAACATATGATGATGTTCAAAGAGGTTTGGAGCCTTTGTCGTCTCCGTTTATCAAGAAAATAATAATTTTTATAGTGGTTATTCCATCGATTTAGGAGGTATTATGAAGTTTTACTAAATTAATTGATAAAAACAATTGAACGATGCTCATTTACCATGAAAAAGAGTTTAGCATACATTAATACAAATGTAGAATATGGTAGAAATTTTAAAACAACACTAAAGATTATAGGCTTCAGTATATAAAGTATTTACCAAAAACTCAATATTTTTGTAGGGGTTAGCCCATAGATTTTGAGAAAATTTCAAAAAATATGACAATATTGTTTTAATGCCTAGTTGCATCCTGCACTAACATATGATGATGTTCAAAGAGGTTTGGAGCCTTTGTCGTCTCCGTTTATCAAGAAAATAATAACTTTATAGTGGTTATTCCATCGATTTAAGGAGTATTATGAAGTTTTATTAAATTATTTGATAAAAACAATTGAAAGATGCTCATTTACCATGAAAAAGAGTTTAGCATACATTAATACAAATGTAGAATATGGTATAAATTTTAAAACAACACTAAAGATTATAGGCTTCAGTATATAAAGTATTTACCAAAAACTCAATATTTTTGTAGGGTTAGCCCATAGATTTTGAGAAAATTTCAAAAAATATGACAATATTGTTTTAATGCCTAGTTGCATCCTGCACTAACATATGATGATGTTCAAAGAGGTTTGGAGCCTTTGTGCTCTCCGTTTATCAAGAAAATAATAATTTTATAGTGGTTATTCCATCGATTTAGGAGGTATTATGAAGTTTTACTAAATTAATTGATAAAAACAATTGAACGATGCTCATTTACCATGAAAAAGAGTTTAGCATACATTAATACAAATGTAGAATATGGTAGAAATTTTAAAACAACACTAAAGATTATAGGCTTCAGTATATAAAGTATTTACCAAAAACTCAATATTTTTGTGGGGGTTAGCCCATAGATTTTGAGAAAATTTCAAAAAATATGAAAATATTGTTTTAATGCCTAGTTGCATCCTGCACTAACATATGATGATGTTCAAAGAGGTTTGGAGCCTTTGTCGTCTCCGTTTATCAAGAAAATAATGACTTTATAGTGGTTATTCCATCGATTTAGGGAGTATTATGAAGTTTTACTAAATTTATTGATAAAAACAATTGAACGATGCTCATTTACCATGAAAAAGAGTTTAGCATACATTAATACAAATGTAGAATATGGTAGAAATTTTAAAACAACACTAAAGATTATAGTCTTCAGTATATAAAGTATTTACCAAAAACTCAATATTTTTGTAGGGGATAGCCCATAGATTTTGAGAAAATTTCAAAAAAATATAAATATTGTTTTAATGCCTAGTTGCATCCTGCACTAACATATGATGATGTTCAAAGAGGTTTGTATCAAGAAAATAATAACTTTATAGTGGTTATTCCATCGATTTAGAGAGTATTATGAAGTTTTACTAAATTAATTGATAAAAACAATTGAAAGATGCTCATTTACCATGAAAAAGAGTTTAGCATACATTAATACAAATGTAGAATATGGTAGAAATTTTAAAACAACACTAAAGATTATAGGCTTCAGTATATAAAGTATTTACCAAAAACTCAATATTTTTGTAGGGGTTAGCCCATAGATTTTGAGAAAATTTCAAAAAATATGACAATATTGTTTTAATGCCTAGTTGCATCCTGCACTAACATATGATGATGTTCAAAGAGGTTTGAAGCCTTTGTCGTCTCCGTTTATCAAGAAAATAATAACTTTATAGTGGTTATTCCATCGATTTAGAGAGTATTATGAAGTTTTATTAAATTATTTGATAAAAACAATTGAAAGATGTTCATTTACCATGAAAAAGAGTTTAGCATACATTAATACAAATGTAGAATATGATAGAAATTTTAAAACAACACTAAAGATTATAGGCTTCAGTATATAAAGTATTTACCAAAAACTCAATATTTTTGTAGGGGTTAGCCCATAGATTTTGAGAAAATTTCAAAAAATATGACAATATTGTTTTAATGCCTAGTTGCATCCTGCACTAACATATGATGATGTTCAAAGAGGTTTGGAGCCTTTGTCGTCTCCGTTTATCAAGAAAATAATAATTTTATAGTGGTTATTCCATCGATTTAGGAGTATTATGAAGTTTTATTAAATTATTGATAAAAACAATTGAAGATGCTCATTTACCATGAAAAAGAGTTTAGCATACATTAATACAAATGTAGAATATGGTATAAATTTTAAAACAACACTAAAGATTATAGGCTTCAGTATATAAAGTATTTACCAAAAACTCAATATTTTTGTAGGGTTAGCCCATAGATTTTGAGAAAATTTCAAAAAATATGACAATATTGTTTTAATGCCTAGTTGCATCCTGCACTAACATATGATGATGTTCAAAGAGGTTTGGAGCCTTTGTCGTCTCCGTTTATCAAGAAAATAATAACTTTATAGTGGTTATTCCATCGATTTAGGGAGTATTATGAAGTTTTATTAAATTATTTGATAAAAACAATTGAAAGATGCTCATTTACCATGAAAAAGAGTTTAGCATACATTAATACAAATGTAGAATATGGTATAAATTTTAAAACAACACTAAAGATTATAGGCTTCAGTATATAAAGTATTTACCAAAAACTCAATATTTTTGTAGGGGTTAGCCCATAGATTTTGAGAAAATTTCAAAAATTATGACAATATTGTTTTAATGCCTAGTTGCATCCTGCACTAACATATGATGATGTTCAAAGAGGTTTGGAGCCTTTGTCGTCTCCGTTTATCAAGAAAATAATAACTTTATAGTGGTTATTCCATCGATTTAGGCAGTATTATGAAGTTTTACTAAATTAATTGATAAAAACAATTGAACGATGCTCATTTACCATGAAAAAGAGTTTAGCATACATTAATACAAATGTAGAATATGGTAGAAATTTTAAAACAACACTAAAGATTATAGGCTTCAGTATATAAAGTATTTACCAAAAACTCAATATTTTTGTAGGGGTTAGCCCATAGATTTTGAGAAAATTTCAAAAATATGACAATATTGTTTTAATGCCTAGTTGCATCCTGCACTAACATATGATGATGTTCAAAGAGGTTTGGAGCCTTTGTCGTCTCCGTTTATCAAGAAAATAATAATTTTATAGCGGTTATTCCATCGATTTAGGAGGTATTATGAAGTTTTACTAAATTAATTGATAAAAACAATTGAACGATGCTCATTTACCATGAAAAAGAGTTTAGCATACATTAATACAAATGTAGAATATGGTAGAAATTTTAAAACAACACTAAAGATTATAGGCTTCAGTATATAAAGTATTTACCAAAAACTCAATATTTTTGTAGGGGTTAGCCCATAGATTTTGAGAAAATTTCAAAAAATATGACAATATTGTTTTAATGCCTAGTTGCATCCTGCACTAACATATGATGATGTTCAAAGAGGTTTGGAGCCTTTGTCGTTTCCGTTTATCAAGAAAATTATAACTTTATAGTGGTTATTCCATCGATTTAGGATGTATTATGAAGTTTTATTAAATTATTTGATAAAAACAATTGAAAGATGCTCATTTACCATGAAAAAGAGTTTAACATACATTAATACAAATGTAGAATATGGTAGAAATTTTAAAACAACACTAAAGATTATAGGCTACAGTATACAAAGTATTTACCAAAAACCCAATATTTTGTAGGGTTAGCCCATAGATTTTGAAAAAAATTCAAAAAATATGACAATATTGTTTTAATGCCTAGTTGCATCCTGCACTAACATATGATGATGTTCAAAGAAAATAATAATTTTATAGCGGTTATTCCATCGATTTAGGAGGTATTATGAAGTTTTACTAAATTAATTGATAAAAACAATTGAACGATGCTCATTTATCATGAAAAAGAGCTTAGCATACATTAATACAAATGTAGAATATGGTAGAAATTTTAAAACAACACTAAAGATTATAGGCTTCAGCATATAAAGTATTTACCAAAAACTCAATATTTTTGTAGGGGTTAGCCCATAGATTTTGAGAAAATTTCAAAAAATATGACAATATTGTTTTAATGCCTAGTTGCATCCTGCACTAACATATGATGATGTTCAAAGAGGTTTGGAGCCTTTGTCGTCTCCGTTTATCAAGAAAATAATAATTTATAGTGGTTATTCCATCGATTTAGGGATAGTATTATGAAGTTTTACTAAATTAATTGATAAAAACAATTGAACGATGCTCATTTACCATGAAAAAGAGTTTAGCATACATTAATACAAATGTAGAATATGGTAGAAATTTTAAAACAACACTAAAGATTATAGGCTTCAGCATATAAAGTATTTACCAAAAACTCAATATTTTTGTAGGGGTTAGCCCATAGATTTTGAAAAAAATTCAAAAAATATGACAATATTGTTTTAATGCCTAGTTGCATCCTGCACTAACATATGATGATGTTCAAAGAAAATAATAATTTTATAGCGGTTATTCCATCGATTTAGGAGGTATTATGAAGTTTTACTAAATTAATTGATAAAAACAATTGAACGATGCTCATTTACCATGAAAAAGAGTTTAGCATACATTAATACAAATGTAGAATATGGTATAAATTTTAAAACAACACTAAAGATTATAGGCTTCAGTATATAAAGTATTTACCAAAAACTCAATATTTTTGTAGGGGTTAGCCCATAGATTTTGAGAAAATTTCAAAAAATATGACAATATTGTTTTAATGCCTAGTTGCATCCTGCACTAACATATGATGATGTTCAAAGAGGTTTGGAGCCTTTGTCGTCTCCGTTTATCAAGAAAATAATAACTTTATAGTGGTTATTCCATCGATTTAGGGAGTATTATGAAGTTTTATTAAATTAATTGATAAAAACCATTGAACGATGCTCATTTACCATGAAAAAGAGTTTAGCATACATTAATACAAATGTAGAATATGGTAGAAATTTTAAAACAACACTAAAGATTATAGGCTTCAGTATATAAAGTATTTACCAAAAACTCAATATTTTTGTAGGGGTTAGCCCATAGATTTTGAGAAAATTTCAAAAAATATGACAATATTGTTTTAATGCCTAGTTGCATCCTGCACTAACATATGATGATGTTCAAAGAGGTTTGGAGCCTTTGTCGTCTCCGTTTATCAAGAAAATAATAATTTTATAGTGGTTATTCCATCGATTTAGGGAGTATTATGAAGTTTTATTAAATTATTTGATAAAACAATTAAAAGATGCTCATTTACCATGAAAAAGAGTTAAGCATACATTAATACAAATGTAGAATATGGTAGAAATTTTAAAACAACACTAAAGATTATAGGCTTCAGTATACAAAGTATTTACCAAAAACTCAATATTTTTGTAGGGGTTAGCCCATAGATTTTGAGAAAATTTCAAAAAATATGACAATATTGTTTTAATGCCTAGTTGCATCCTGCACTAACATATGATGATGTTCAAAGAGGTTTGGAGCCTTTGTCGTCTCCGTTTATCAAGAAAATAATAACTTTATAGTGGTTATTCCATCGATTTAGGGAGTATTATGAAGTTTTATTAAATTATTTGATAAAAACAATTGTAGATGCTCATTTACCATGAAAAAGAGTTTAGCATACATTAATACAAATGTAGAATATGGTAGAAATTTTAAAACAACACTAAAGATTATAGGCTTCAGTATACAAAGTATTTACCAAAAACTCAATATTTTTGTAGGGTTAGCCCATAGATTTTGAGAAAATTTCAAAAAATATGACAATATTGTTTTAATGCCTAGTTGCATCCTGCACTAACATATGATGATGTTCAAAGAGGTTTGGAGCCTTTTGTCTCGTTTATCAAGAAAATAATAATTTTATAGTGGTTATTCCATCGATTTAGGGAGTATTATGAAGTTTTACTAAATTAATTGATAAAAACCATTGAACGATGCTCATTTACCATGAAAAAGAGTTTAGCATACATTAATACAAATGTAGAATATGGTAGAAATTTTAAAATAACATTAAAGATTATAGGCTTCAGTATATAAAGTATTTACCAAAAACTCAATATTTTTGTAGGGGTTAGCCCATAGATTTTGAGAAAATTTCAAAAAATACTACAATATTGTTATAATTACTAGTTGCATCTTGCACTAACATATTATGATTTTTAAAGAGGTTTGGAGCCTTTGTTGTCTCCGTTTATCAAGAAAATAATGATTTTTTAGTGGTTTTTCTATCGATTTAAGGAGTATTATGAAGTTTACTAAATTAATTGATAAAAACAATTAAACGATGCTCATTTACCATGAAAAATAGTTTAGCATACATTAATAAAAATGTAGAATATGGTAGAATATTTAAAACAACGCTAAAGATTATAGGCTTCAGTATATAAAATATTTACCATAACCTCAATATTTTTGTAGGGGTTAGCACATAGATTTTGAGAAAATTTCAAAAAATATGACAATATTGTTTTAATGCCTAGTTGCATCATGCACTAACATATGATGATGTTCAAAGAGGTTTGGAGCCTTTGTCGTCTCCGTTTATCAAGAAAAAATAATTTTATAGTGGTTATTCCATCGATTTAGGAGTATTATGAAGTTTTACTAAATTAATTGATAAAAACAATTGAACGATGCTCATTTACCATGAAAAAGAGTTTAGCATACATTAATACAAATGTAGAATATGGTAGAAATTTTAAAACAACACTAAAGATTATAGGCTTCAGTATATAAAGTATTTACCAAAAACTCAATATTTTTGTAGGGGTTAGCCCATAGATTTTGAGAAAATTTCAAAAAATATGACAATATTGTTTTAATGCCTAGTTGCATCCTGCACTAACATATGATGTGATGTTCAAAGAGGTTTGGAGCTTTTGTCGTCTCCGTTTATCAAGAAAATAATAATTTTATAGTGGTTATTCCATCGATTTAGGAGTATTATGAAGTTTTATTAAATTATTTGATAAAAACAATTGAACGATGCTCATTTACCATGAAAAAAGAGTTTAGCATACATTAATACAAATGTAGAATATGGTAGAAATTTTAAAACAACACTAAAGATTATAGGCTTCAGTATATAAAGTATTTACCAAAAACTCAATATTTTTGTAGGGGTTAGCCCATAGATTTTGAGAAAATTTCAAAAAATATGACAATATTTTTTAATGCCTAGTTGCATCCTGCACTAACATATGATGATGTTCAAAGAGGTTTGGAGCCTTTGTCGTATCCGTTTATCAAGAAAATAATAACTTTATAGTGGTTATTCCATCGATTTAGGGAGTATAGGGAGTATTATGAAGTTTTACTAAATTAATTGATAAAAACAATTGAATGATGCTCATTTACCATGAAAAAGAGTTTAGCATACATTAATACAAATGTAGAATATGGTATAAATTTTAAAACAACACTAAAGATTATAGGCTTCAGTATATAAAGTATTTACCAAAAACTCAATATTTTTGTAGGGGTTAGCCCATAGATTTTGAGAAAATTTCAAAAAATATGACAATATTGTTTTAATGCCTAGTTGCATCCTGCACTAACATATGGTGATATTCAAAGAGGTTTGGAGCCTTTGTCGTCTCCATTTATCAAGAAAATAATAATTTTATAGTGGTTATTCCAACGATTTATGGAGTATTATGAAGTTTTATTAAATTATTTGATAAAAACAATTAAAAGATGCTCATTTACCATGAAAAAGAGTTTAGCATACATTAATACAAATGTAGAATATGGTAGAAATTTTAAAACAACACTAAAGATTATAGGCTTCAGTATACAAAGTATTTACCATAAACTCAATATTTTTGTAGGGGTTAGCCCATAGATTTTGAGAAAATTTCAAAAAATATGACAATATTGTTTTAATGCCTAGTTGCATCCTGCACTAACATATGATGATGTTCAAAGAGGTTTGGAGCCTTTGTCGTCTCGTTTATCAAAGAAAATAATATTTTTATAGTGGTTATTCCATCGATTTAGGAGGGGGTATTATGAAGTTTTACTAAATTATTGATAAAAACAATTGAACGATGCTCATTTACCATGAAAAAGAGTTTAGAATACATTAATACAAATGTAGAATATGGTAGAAATTTTAAAACAACACTAAAGATTATAGGCTTCAGTATATAAAGTATTTACTAAAAACTCAATATTTAGCCCATAGATTTTGAGAAAATTTCAAAAAATATGACAATATTGTTTTAATGCCTAGTTGCATCCTGCACTAACATATGATGATGTTCAAAGAGGTTTGGAGCCTTTGTGCTCTCCGTTTATCAAGAAAATAATAATTTTATATAGGTTATTCCATCGATTTAAGAGGGTTATGAAGTTTTACTAAATTAATTGATAAAAACAATTGAACGATGCTCATTTACCATGAAAAAGAGTTTAGCATACATTAATACAAATGTAGAATATGGTAGAAATTTTAAAACAACACTAAAGATTATAGGCTTCAGTATATAAAGTTTACCAAAAACTCAATATTTTTGTAGGGGTTAGCCCATAGATTTTGAGAAAATTTCAAAAAATATGACAATATTGTTTTAATGCCTAGTTGCATCCTGCACTAACATATGGTGATATTCAAAGAGGTTTGGAGCCTTTGTCGTCTCCGTTTATCAAGAAAATAATAATTTTATAGTGGTTATTCCATCGATTTAGGGAGTATTATGAAGTTTTATTAAATTATTTGATAAAAACAATTGAACGATGCTCATTTACCATGAAAAAGAGTTTAGCATACATTAATACAAATGTAGAATATGGTATAAATTTTAAAACAACACTAAAGATTATAGGCTTCAGTATATAAAGTATTTACGAAAAACTCAATAGTTTTGTAGGGGTTAGCCCATAGATTTTGAGAAAATTTCAAAAAATATGACAATATTGTTTTAATGCCTAGTTGCATCCTGCACTAACATATGATGATGTTCAAAGAGGTTTGGAGCCTTTGTGCTCTCCGTTTATCAAGAAAATAATAATTTTATAGCGGTTATTCCATCGATTGAGGAGGGTATTATGAAGTTTTTACAAATTAATTGATATAAAAACAATTGAACGATGCTCATTTACCATGAAAAAGAGTTTAGAATACATTAATAAAAATGTAGAATATGGTAGAAATTTTAAAACAACACTAAAGATTATAGGCTTCAGTATATAAAGTATTTATCAAAAACTCAATATTTTTGTAGGGGTTAGCCCATAGATTTTGAGAAAATTTCAAAAAATATGACAATATTGTTTTAATGCCTAGTTGCATCCTGCACTAACATATGATGATATTCAAAGAGGTTTGGAGCATTTGTCGTCTCCGTTTATCAAGAAAATAATAATTTTATAGTGGTTATTCCATCGATTTAAGGGGTATTATGAAGTTTTACAAAATTAATTGATAAAAACAATTGAACGATACTCATTTACCATGAAAAGGAGTTTAACATACATTAATACAAATGTAGAATATGGTAGAAATTTTAAAACAACACTAAAGATTATAGGCTTTCAGTATATAAAGTATTTACCAAAAACTCAATATTTTCTTAGGGGTTAGCCTATAGATTTTGAGAAAATTTCAAAAAATATGACAATATTTTGTTAATGTCTAGTTGCATCCTGCACTAACTTATGATAATGTTCAAAGAGGTTTGGAGCCTTTGTCGTCTCCGTTATCAAGAAAAATAATAACTTTATAGTGGTTATTCCATCGATTTGAGTTAGGAGTATTATGAAGTTTTATTAAATTATTTGATAAAAACAATTGAACGATGCTCATTTACCATGAAAAAGAGTTTAGCATACATTAACAAATGTAGAATATGGTTAAAATTTTAAAACAACACTAAAGATTATAGGCTTAAGTATATAAAGTATTTACCAAAAACTCAATATTTTTGGGGTTAGCCCATAGATTTTGAGAAAATTTCAAAAAATATGACAATATTGTTTTAATGCCTAGTTGCATCCTGCACTAACATATGATGATGTTCAAAGAGGTTTGGAGCTTTGTCGTCTCCGTTTATCAAGAAAATAATAATTTTATAGTGGTTATTCCATCGATTTAGGAGGTATTATGAAGTTTTACTAACTTAATTGATAAAAACAATTGTACGATGCTCATTTACCATGAAAAAGAGTTTAGCATACATTAATACAAATGTAGAATATGGTAGAAATTTTAAAACAACACTAAAGATATTAGGCTTCAGTATATAAAGTATTTACCAAAAACTCAATATTTTTGTAGGGGTTAAAAAATATGACAATATTGTTTTAATGCCTAGTTGCATCCTGCACTAACATATGATGATGTTCAAAGAGGTTTGGAGCCTTTGTTCTCTCCGTTTATCAAGAAAATAATAATTATAGTGGTTATTCCATCGATTTAGGGAGTATTATGAAGTTTTACTAAATTAGTTGATAAAAAAAATTGAACAATGCTCATATACCACGAAAAAGAGTTTATCATACATTAATACAAATGTAGAATATGGTAGAAATTTTAAAAAAACACTAAAGATTATAGGCTTCAGTATATAAAGTATTTACCAAAAACTCAATATTTTTGTAGGGGTTAGCCCATAGATTTTGAGAAAATTTCAAAAAAATATGACATTATTGTTTTAATGCCTAGTTGCATCCTGCACTAACATATGATGATGTTCAAAGAGGTTTGGAGCACTTTTCGTCTCCGTTTATCAAGAAAATCATAATTTTATAGTGGTTATTCCATCGATTTAGGGAGTATTATGAAGTTTTACTAAATTAATTGATAAAAACAATTAAACGATGCTCATTTACCATGAAAAGGAGTTTAGCATATATTAATACAAATGTGGAATATGGTAGAAATTTTAAAACAACACTAAAGAATATAGGCTTCAGTATATAAAGTATTTATCAAAAACTCAATATTTTTGTAGGGGTTAACCCATAGATTTTGAGAAAATTTCAAAAAATATGACAATATTGTTTTAATGCCTAGTTGCATCCTGCACTAACATATGATGATGTTCAAAGAGGTTTGGAGCCTTTGTGTCTCCGTTTATCAAGAAAATAATAATTTTATAGTGGTTTTATCCATGATTTATTTAGAGGTATTATGAAGGGTATTATGAAGTTTTACTAAATAATTGATAAAAAAACATTGAAGATGCTCATTTACCATGAAAAAGAGTTTAGCATACATTAATACAAATGTAGAATATGGTAGAAATTTTAAAACAACACTAAAGATTATAGGCTTCAGTATATAAAGTATTACCAAAAACTCAATATTTTGTAGGGGTTAGCCCATAGATTTTGAGAAAATTTCAAAAAATATGACAATATTGTTTTAATGCCTAGTTGCATCCTGCACTAACATATGATGATGTTCAAAGAGTTTGGAGCCTTTGTTGCTCTCCGTTTATCAAGAAAATAATAATTTTATATGGTTATTCCATCGATTTTAGGGGGTATTATGAAGTTTTACTAAATTAATTGATAAAAACAATGAACGATGCTCATTTACCATGAAAAAAGAGTTTAGCATACATTAATACAAATGTAGAATGAATATGGTAGAAATTTTAAAACAACACTAAAGATTATAGGCTTCAGTATATAAAGTATTTACCAAAAACTCAATATTTTTGTAGGGGTTAGCCCATAGATTTTGAGAAAATTTCAAAAAATATGACAATATGTTTTAATGCCTAGTTGCATCCTGCACTAAATATGATGATGTTCCAAGAGGTTTGGAGCCTTTGTGCT